>NC_046340.1:8175000-8412500 GCF_000738735.6 Corvus cornix cornix | reverse complement strand
AGTCGCCCCACAAACTCCTACCGTAAAAATAAATCTTCGCCTGCCGCTGCCTCCGCATCCTCCGTGCAAATAAACCTCGGGGAAAACTCCCCGAGGCTCCTGGGAAGTCCACGCAGGGTGTCGGGGGAGGAAGCGCTTCTCCCCAGCGCGGCGGGGCAGGGCACGGCTGGGTCGTGCTGTGGACAGGCAGGGTCCCCACTGAGCCCCGCACGACCCGGGCCGGCACCCACATATCTCCGCTGCCAAGCGCGGAACCGCTCCTGTCGGACCCAGCCTCCCCCGCAGCCACCAGCTGCTGTTTTAAACTGGGGGGACGGGGAGTCACTGGGGCAATCTGCACTTGCAACAGGTATAGAAGTATTGTACCTTCCTCCCGAGCTTTTCTCTAAAGAGAGAGGTTATTTAATTTTTTTTTCCCGGGAGAAAGAGGTCCCAGCAGAGGATCTATTGTTTTTTCTTAGGTAAAAAAAAAATAAGGAAGAAAAACTTATCTGCGTCTCCATATTTTTCAAGGATAAAGACTTGAGAAGTCTTGTAAGAGACAGCTTCAGCTTCGGAGAGAGTGTAGTCAGCCAAGGAACTTCAAATAAAGTCCTTGAGCGGTGAAAGAGAAAGTACGGAAACTTTCCCAAAGGTCACCTTTAAAGCAGCAGAGAAACTTCTCTCCCAAGTTCTCTGCTCTGACATTTCTCGGGGGGGTGAGTGCGCCGAGACTTGCCTAAAATCGATAACACTTTATAGAAAGAAGCCCGGATAACATCTCAAACACTCCCCCACCCCAATTCGCAGCCCATGGCCCGCGTTTGTGGCCGCCGGTCCCGAGGTGTGGCCGCGACCACCCCACGCACCCGCTGCCACCGCCCGCGGAGCGCGGCGCTCGGGCGCGTACTTCTGCCCCTCGTCACCTTGGGGGAAAAAAAACAAGGACTAGAAAAACCAAGGACAGTTATCAGCGCAGGGAAAGGAAGAGCAGCGCTTTGATTTACATTGTCTTCAGGAAAGAAAAAGGTGGAAAAAAAGGCAATTAAAAAAACCCATCCCGGCCCTGAATCCCAGGCAGAGATCTCGTCGTTTGTTTTTCTATTTACAACTTATTTTAAAACCATTTTACAAACTGAAAAAAAAAGAAGACGTTTATAAACCCCCGGGAGGTATTTTTATTTCCCAAGAGCAGAGGCAAAGCCTCCGCACCCTGTCCCGGGGCTGCAGCCCGGAGCGAGATTTGGGAAGGGTGCAAGGAGAGCCTGCGGGAGCGAACCCTCCGCACATACAACCGGTCATTGATTCGTTCCTAGTAATTCATGAGAAAGGAGCGTCAATTCCTTCCTTTGCGATACTTTTCGGGTTGCAGGCGAGACCGAGAAGGGACGGGAGGAACTGGCGATATCCTCCTCACGCTTGCACTTGCTTCGCTTACGAAAATTGTCTTTTTCCGAAAAGAATCGACCTTTTCCTCTTCTGTTATTCCTCCCAATTTTTTTTTCCATTTCTTTCCCTTTTTATTTTTTTTTTTCCACACTGTGCCTACAAGCATGCAGGTAATAAATGAATCAGGTAAAGGAGAGGAAATGGCCCATATTTATTTTGAAAACCTTCCTGGTGGGGCCTGTGGGTTCGGTACAAGGATCGGTTTGGCCTTAAATACCAGTAAGGCGGCGAGACTTTTGCTCGAAAGGCCTCTAAAACTGACGAGGAGGAAAAGAAAAAAAAAATAGCTGATGCCTCCCTTTCCCAGCTGGATGTTGGGGATCGTTTAAATTCCCCTTTTTCTCTTCGAGGGTCCATAATAAAAGCGGTGAAAATGACACTGGTTTCCGCACAAGGAGGAATGTTTTGCTGCTTTAACATTGTTATTTTTGGCGGCGGGTGAGGCTTGGGGAAGGCGACAGCACCCAAAGCCGCTGTGCTCCTGCAGCTCCTACTGCGACACTGTATTAACTCCTAGTTAAGCCAGCAAATAATATTGTTCATTCATCTTTTTCAAAGTTGATTTATAGCAATCGACAGGTTAAAGCGTCATCTGACTTCATTACTTTTAAAAGCTGTCTATTTCAGAACTGTCACTTTTCATCACTTAAACCGAATAAACGGTTGAAGAAATGAATTGGGAGAGACTTGGAGATCGTGTTTATAATTCTTTGTCTCGACGTTAACATTCCTAATGACCTGACCTGCATGAGGAACCTGCGTGCCTAACGCCGAGATTAAAAACAATAATAAAAAGAAAATCAACATCAACCCACCAGCCTCCAAAAGTTACAGGAAAGGCGAGGAAGTGGGGACAGAGGAAGAGCAGGACCGAGATGCTGCACTCGCACGGAGGAAGCATCATGTATGATCACACATGTGCCCACGTACGGAGATGTGGAAGTTAGCACTGGGTTAGCAGTAAATAATTCTCCTGTGCCCGTTTCTTCCTCACACTCCTATGGCGGCTGTTTAAAATGGGGGGGCGGGGGGGGGAGAGGGGGGGGAAGTGGAGGAATAACAATAATAATAATAAAAAATTAAAAAAAAAACATGAAAGGAAACGTATCTCGGATCCTTTTAACTCACTGAGTAATTTTCATACACTACTAAGACTTTTTATTTTAAAGCGACTAGCGATCATCTCCGAGAAGGTTGCAGGTATTGTAGGGAAAGGAAAGACCATAAAAGAATTTTTTTCCAAGTTTTTTAGAGACCGTAAAACAGTAAACAAAAAAAATCTAAATCAGAGAAATGCAATCCTCAATGACAGCACGCGTCAAAGCTCTCAGGAGTTTCCCTGTCCACATAAAAACCGGCGGCTCTGTGTTTGCTCCCCATGCTGGGAATTCACCTTTGTGGGAGTTCTTCTCCCTGCGCGTCCAGGTTCCCGCAGCGTGTTTGGCTCTATAAAACTGCTGCCAATAACCTGCGTTTATTAATAAATCCGAACCAGAGATGCTTCCAGGGGGCAGAGCTGTGGGAGAGGGGGAATTATTTTAAACAAAGCAGACAGGTTGCTCCCTACCTTTGCTCTCTCTTAACGCCGGGTGCAAGAGAGCTAAAATAATAGTGACCACCCTAAAAACGGAGCAGAGGTGCCGGGAGAGCCGGACCCCGCTCCGCGGCCGCGCAGGAGGGGGGCTGCGCAGGGGCGTGCGGAGAGCGCGGGTGCGGAAGGTGCGTGCTGCAGAGCACTGCGAGGGGGATCGTGGGGGTCAGAGGGCGGCGGGCCGCCACCGGGCGGGCTGGGCTCTAACAAAATATGTATTATCGGCTAGGATGGTGGGTTTTGGTGGGGTCACCCCGCTGCGCGCCCGCGGGGCGCCCGCGTCCCCCCACGCCGCCTCCCGCCGCGCTCCCGAGCGCCACCTCGCTGCGCTGGGCGCTACTGCAGCCGCGCAGCCGCGCAGAGCCCACGCACCTGCGGGGCCGCGCGTGGGGAGGCGGAGCGGGGGCACAGCGCCGAGGGCACAGCCCCACGCGTAACTCCCGCCGCCAGGCCTCGGGCCAGCCGTAAAAAGAACAGAAAGGGCTTTCTCGCTTTCTTTGCAAGATTTTTTTCTTCCCCCTCCACGCTGGAGGTGGCCTGACCTTGCAGGGAGATTGAGCTCAGAAGTGTCCCGGAGCACAAACTACTGCGACAGGATTGGACATGCAGTTTAAAAGGGCAAAATCGAAGGAGCCCTTTCTGCCTGCTGTGGCCCGGGCGCTCAGGCAGAGCCTGCCGCAATTTCTGCACCAAAAAAAAAAAAAAAAAAAAAAAAAAAAAAGGCCTTAAGTACTATTAACTACTTTGTTTGGATCAAAATGAAACTTAGAAGCCAGAGCCATTTCCTTATGGACCACGTACAGCTGCTATTTCTCAAGATAATTTAAAATTTTTAATCTGTTTGTTTTCCCCAGGAAAAAAAAAAATTAAATGGTAAACCCCCCAAACACCAGCATTAGCTGATACAGTCCGGAATTCCCACATCGCTTAAGGGAATAATCATAATAATAATGGAATAGGAAGCAGTGAATAATGCAATGTAAAGAAGATGGTGAAAACGTAAAGTCTCGAAATAGTTCCAGCACTTGGAGGACTGATTTGGGAAATTACTAAAAAGAAAAAGGAAAAAAAAAAAAAAAAAAAAAAAAAAAAAAAGGAAGGCCCCTGCAGGCTCACAATAGGGACAGTGTCACATGCGCATTTCAAAGCACCCCGCGGATCTCTCCGCGGGCTGGGTCGCAGGCAGGTGGTGCGCGGGGAGGGGGATTTGGGGGGATCAATTTCGGTCCTACTGAAGAGGAAGCAGCGGCACAGGCACGGAGGAAAGGAAAGTCCCCATCTCCCAAGCTTTTGGTGGCTTTGGGTGACAACGGAGGGCAGACATCTCCCGGATCCTCTTCGCCCTCCCGTTTACAGAGAATTCCTTCCCACCAGCACACATGGCAGTTGTTTAGCATGAAACGTGCTATTAAGTATTGATTAAGAGCATCCACATGTTATTCCGAGAATGCAAAGAGCTATTAAGAGCCATTTGACTTTACCAGAAAGTAGCGAATATTAGTTAATGAGTAATGGAGAAAATAGAGAGGTGCGGGGCGGCCGGCCCCCGGCCGGCCCCAGCACAATTGGATTCTTTCAAAGAAAGCAGAAGAGAAGAGAAAAATCGGTCTATTTTTTAATTCCAGCGAGAATTTCAACCGGGAACAATATAACCCAACAGCTGCGACAGGTGGAAGAGAGATAATTGAGCAAAGGCTGCTTTTGACAATTAATATTGCGGGGAGATAATGTCCCCGGTCGGGGTTTGTTAAGAGCCCGGGGATGCGAAGGGGCAATGCGGCGGGTGCAGCAACAGCCAGAAATTATGAAAAACATTCAGAATTATGGAGAAGGCAAAAAAACCCCAACAAAACAGGAAGGTGAAAAGGTTGGGAAGAAATTCCCCCCGTCCGGTGCGGACAGCGGATCCCCCAGGCTGAGAAGTTGCCCGTCCTACCACCACCTTTTTTTTTTTTTTTTTTTTTTTTTTTTGTTGTTGTTAAGAAAAGAGGAAAAGAGTGTTTCAGGTAGACAACTTAATGCCCGGAGTCTTTTTTAAAAAATGCTTTTATTGCTATTGCACTTCCTACCACAAGATGCAGAGCAAGTCAGCGGAGTTTGTATTACAACTATGTCATAATGTTTCACTGATGCAAAACATGTAGCCAGAGGGGGTTGCTAATGATTCCTGGATTAGAGAGAGGGAGAGCGAGAAGTGAGAAAAAGAAAACCTGGTTTCTTTTTTCTTTTTCTTTTTTTTTTCTTAAGCTACGTAAAACCTGCCCATTAATACCCAGCCCTTGCGACATCTCAGTATCTCGCACAGACACGCGGACATGCCATGAGCCTTTTAAACACCGCAAACGTTTTGCATATTCCACCTATTAATTATGTTTGCAGCCTATTAATTTCAGGAGGCTCTTTTCAAGAGAAGACAACTTCCAACTTTGTATCTGTGTGGGGGGCGGGATGCTCCAGGAGCTGGGGATTTCCGCTCGGGGTGAAGACCGCTTCAAAGTTACCCTACCGCTGCCCCCCAAAACCTCTCCCCTCTGCCCAGGATGTGCAAAACATCTGTCCTGGCTGCTCCGGGGGCGGACTGGCTCCTCTCAGAGTGTGCAGGGTCCCTGGGGAGATGAAGAGGGAGGTGGGAAGGAGAGATGTCGGGATTAAGGAACATCCCGCGGAGACGCCACCCGGCGCTGCAGGGCTTTCCTCGCCCTCCTCCTGCGCTGGGCTCTAGGCCCGGTCGCAAAGGCTCTCCCGGGCAGGGTGGGAGGTTTGGGAGGAGGGGGGTGCTCAAAGCAGGGCGCAGAGTCCTCCTGCACGGTGAGCAGGGAGAAGTGGGGTCGGCCGCCCGGAGCAGGGGCTACGGAACCGCCGGGCTCGGGGTGCCCGCTCCCAGCCTCATGGTCCCTGCTCCCCGCAGCCTCTCCACCAAGGCTGCAGCTGGAAAAGATTTTCCCTATTTGACAAGATAGTTTTCTTTTTTCTTTCTCTCTCTCTCTCTTTTTTTTTTTTTTTTTCTTTTTTCTTTCTCTCCTGACAATGAACCTCTGAAACCCGTTCAGGGAACGACGAGCGTTCCGAGGAGCCGGGCAGTGCCCAGACAGCCCGGGAACCAGGCGGGGGAACCACTGCCACCTCTCCTGCCCCGGCCACCATGGGCTGAAGCCAGCTTCATCCTTCCCGCAGGCTCCGGGTGCGATGCTGGCCTCCGTCCTACTCCTCTTCCCCACAGGGGCAGCCCCTCCGGCTCTGTCACTCTCCTCGGAGTTGCCCGGTCCCATCCCTGTCCCCTCCGCCCAGCTTGTCGTCAACCTTGCAGAGAGGCCCGATCAGGCCCGGCGGGCGCTGGGAGGGACCTGCGGGGCCAGGTGGGACCAAAGAGCCCGAGACCTGTAGCATCCTCGGGAAAAGGCAGAGGCGAGGAAAGGGCTCGGGTCGTGGTTACAGCCCCTGAGATCTGCCGGGCAGGCATTAGCTTTGCCCCTAAATCCCGCCTAAGCAGGACCCGCGGGCAGCTCCCAGCCCTGGAGCTCGACCCCGACCCCGCGGCTGCCACCAGCCCCGGGCACCCCGCCGGGACGGGCAGCGGCAGGAGTTGTCCTGCCCTTTTATCTCCGGATTTCGCTCAGAAGAGATGAAAAATAAAAAGTTTCAAATGTGACCTACTTCCATCTCCCCCTCCCCCTTCCCTTCAGATATTCACGTCATCTATTAAGGGAGGGTGGGGGGGAGAAGGGAGAAGCTAAATTTACGAGGTCTGGTGGGTTCTGGAGTCTGGGTGCTGGGAAACAGGTGTTGGCAGTTCGCTAGAGTGTCAGTCAACTTTTGGAGATGAAGTCATTAGGGAGGTAGTCTCCTCGGAACAATCTGGTGGTTTCAGTCGGAGTTAATTTATACCGAAAAAAAAAAAAAAGAGGGAGAGATGGGGAAAAAAAAAAAAAGGAAAGAAAGGAAAAAATAAAAGAGCCTGTAGAAATACCGAAGGGGACAAACATAACGAGAACAGATTCACACTCCCACAGATTATGCCACTTGGAAGTCACATCCTGAGAAAAATAGCCGGCTCTTGCACAGCAGCGTCGCGGGGCGGGCGGGGGCTGCGGCGGGGGGCGCGCCGGGGCGGCGAGGCTGGGAGGGCACAGCCGGGGGGACAAGAGGTCCTCTCCACTCCCCGGGCCGCCCCGCACCTCCACCGCCTGCTCTCCGGCTCCCAAGGCGACAACTGTCCGGGAGACGACTGGCCAGGGTCACCTTCTGCCTGTGTCTCCCTCCCCAGCCCGCCGGCACCGAGGCTGGAAATTGCCGGTGACCCTGAACTGTTCCCGGCTGTCTGTGAAAAGGCCGGCGATCCGCGGGCCGAGACAAAAGGTTTCATGTGCACAAACACAGTCTCCTTCAGGCCTGAGCACGGCGCTGCTCGGAGCCGGGGCTGGCGGCCGCTCCGTGCCGGTGAGCCGGGGGGCGGCGGGGGGCGGCGGGGAGGGGGGCTCCGGCAGCGCCGGGGTGGGAGAGCCCGGCAAAGGCGTGGTGCGAGCTCTGCCTGCGAGGCATCATGGCATATCATGTGCTTCAAAAGATGGGGGGGGAGGAAAGGAATGATGCTCAGATCCCATCGCCCACCCCCCTTTGCAGTTGGGTGACAAATCACCTCCGTTGTATCAACCACTTGTTTCTTTTAGTATCGCGGGGAAAGATTTCATTAATGCTCCTCCAGCCCCCCCCCCCTCTTCCCCCCTCCCCTCCCTCCAAATCTATTTTCTTGCTCAGAGTGTGTCTTCTAATCATAATTAAAATCGTCTCATATACATCGGCGTCTCTTGTGTGCATATTGAATTGCAGGTGACTGGGCGGAATGTTATTTCACTCGTGTCTCTCATTTTTACATTTACACTCACACGAAAACAACAACGACAACAACAACAACAAAAGGGAAAAAAAATAAAGCAAAAAGCAAAAAGCCCAGCACCCAGCGCCCCCTCCCCGGCCGCAGATAAGGTGTATCGCGAACGGCGATAGAAAGGCGATAGTCACGATCGATGGTTTACCAGGCAGCCGTCATGCATCACGTTCAACCCCACGGCCAGCCCGCTACTTCACTTAATATAATTGAGGTTAAAACTGAAGTGGTGGCGGAGGGAGCGGGTGTCGCTGGGTCGCAAGGACAGCAGCGGGATCTGCTGCCCCGGCTCAGGCACGCAGGGGTCACTTCTATTAAGTGATTTCCACCTTATTTCCTATATCCTGGTCTTTAGGTGCGGGCTGCACATATGCGCGGCGGTGCGCGTAGGTTCCGCTCTGGCACTGGGCAGAAAGCTCACGCAGATGACCTTTTTCCTTTTTTCCCCTCTTAAAAGCAGAGAAAGATGATCTCCGCGCCGTTATTTACAGCCACATAATTAAGTCAATATGATGGTTTCGAACCAGAATCCCAGTCCCACTCGCGGTGGAGCGAGAGGGGCTGAAGCCAAGTTTATTGTCTATCACTTCAAGGAATGGGGGTTAATTTAAGCGCTATTACTGTTATTTCTCTGCATCTGAGGCCACAAGCAAAGCATAAACCGAGGTGCTGGGTGTTTATTCCAGGCGATGTGACAGTCTGGATGCAAGGCAAGGAGGGACTGTGGGAGAGTTCAGGCGAGGACTGAACCAGCCCCACAAGCAGGGCTGAAAACCGTGTCTTCTTTTTCTTCCAGGCTTACATGAGGGTTTATCACTCGTTTCTTTTCCTTTATTGATTTTTTCCTCTTTTTTTTTCTCTTTTCTTTCTTTTTTTTTTTTTTCCCAAACAGATATGCTTTGTTAATTTTATTTCCCGACACCGTATTCAGCCTCTGCGCCTTAAAGTCCTTTAAGCGATAGGTCCACGTTTATACCTCCTCTGGAGCAAATGCAAAATACACTTCAGCTTAAGGGTTGGAGAAAAACCTTCTCCGCAAGCAGAAGCTCTGCTGAGCAGCCTGGTGCTGCTGATTATATAGTGCAACTTGAAATGATCTCAGCCGGTGGAATATTAATCAAATCAATCAGGGTTGACAAATGAGAAATATTTGAGGGAAGGTGGTAATTTACAACTTTGTTATTAGTTAAGAATCTCCCGCCTTGTAAGAGTAATTAATAACTCCTGGATGGGAACAATTTGGAGACGGCAAGAAGACAGCGTCTTGAAATAAAACAGGATAAAGAGAGGGGTTGAGAATGAACTGCATCTCCGTGGAAGAGAAATTGCAAATGATTTTTTAAAAGATGTCTACAGGGGCATTATATATATAATACGTATATAATGTATACACGAGTATAAATATGGCATAATCAGGCCAGCGAGCGAGGGAGACTGGACAGGAGATAAATACTGAAAAAATAAATCAAAACATTGATTCTTGTGGTCACGTCGCCCATCCAAAGATGAGATGAAACGCTGGGTTTCAAAGTACTTCAAAGAAATGATCCCCAATATGCAAAAGTGCAAGTCAGAAACCAAAGGAGTGAGTCCAGAGTGATTTGAGAAATGTATTTTCCCGCTTCTCTCTCGTTCACCCACACTCCCCCTCTTTAATGTCTGATAAATGTGAAGACCCCTTTTCTCCCCAACTCCCGCTCAGATGGGAAAACTCAATTGTCTGCAATGTTTATAGTGTTAACCCTACTTATCTACAGAACCCTCCCCTCCCCACCCCTCCCTTTTCACTTTCCATAGACACACATTGATTATTAGACTGTATGGACCCCCCTCCTTTTCCACAACCCCACCTTCAACAACTGACCAAAATAATGACTTGTTGGAAAACTATAAATCATTTTCGTGTTTCAATCCCTGAAGACTCTATTTAAGTAAATAGGCTTACTGTGAAACAATGCATAGATCCAAGTCCTTCTCCGGATTGCTTCCAAATGCTGCCATCTCCAAAACTTTTATTTACAAGAGAAGAAGAGGAAGAAGGAGGGGAAGGATAAAAAAAAAAAAAAAAAAAAAAAGCAACCCAAACTTTGGCAAACTTTATCTCTTCTTTATTATAAGCTTCAGCCTCGCCTTGGTAAGCCCCAGCCTGTTCTACAAAAGGTGGCTAGAGATTGAGATTTATTGGTTTCCAAATGAAAAGATTCATTCGATATAAGAGGTTAACTCAAAGTTCCTTAAACCGTGACTAGCATTGGCAAGGAGCTTTGCCTAGTCAGCACAAAGGCAGTTCAAAGAAACCTTTAAAAATACACACAGATATACATACACACAAACACACTCTCACACTTTAGCCTCAACTGCAATTTTCTTTTCATTTTTGTTTCTTTCTGCCATTACAAAGCCCTGAGCCCCTTTGTAGGTAGCTGGAGGGTTTTTTTTTTTTTTTTCCTCCAAGCTGAACTTTGCCATTTCGGTGTTGACCAACCCCCTTTTCTTTTGCGACCAGTGAATGAAAAGACTCGAAGAAAAAAAAAAGATTAAGAAGTAAACGGGGTGAGCAAAAGAAAAAAAAATTCCTTCTAATTTATAGCGAGCAGAACAACGTTTAAAAAATAATACAACACCAAAGAAAACCCCAAATCCGTACAAAGAGGGGGGGTCAGGCAAGGTGACACGGGAGAGAAAGGCAGCGAGCGCGCCCCACGCTGCCGGGGGTGCTCGGAGCGGGCTGTGAGGGTTTGGGGTGCTGTCACCACACATGTCCCCGTGTCCGTCTGTCCGTGTGTGTGTCCGTGTGCGCGCCCTGAGCCGCACACAGCGGCTGCGGGCTGGAGGGCTCCGTCCTGTGTGTGGAGCCTGAGCTATGGAAATGGTAATGAGGGAAAATTAACCCGGCCGTTTGTTACATTGCAGAGAGATCAATGCCTGACCCGGGGCTGAGGGATAGCTTACTGCTGCAGGAAAGATATGAGATAATCGCTCCGAAACACACTGGTGGCGGGGACAAACAGGCACCCATTTGAATATCAGTAGAAATAATAATAATAATAATAATAATAATAATAGTAATAATGTCATCAACAACATTAAGCTCTCGCTAGAGCGTGCGAGGAGATGGAGAGCGGAAGGTGCTCAGAGCAGCGCTGGTGCGCTGCTGGGGCTGCGGCCGGTGCTGTCCCGGGGGACGGTGCGGACCCCGCAGCCCGACCCGCCCGGCGCCCCGGCCCCGCCGCTCCCGGGGGCTGCCACATCCCCGGAACGGGATCGGAGCGGGAGCAGGGACGGAACCTCGGGGCTGCGGGAGGCTTGCGGGGATACTAGAGCGGGGAGAGGCTGGCCTTTTTGGGATTTAAAGGGTTTTTTTTCAGTGAGACCTCGAAATAAAACATGAGAAGATGAAGGGGTTGGACAAATTCAGCTGGAGGAGAGAGAGTGAGCTGCTGTCTAAAAAGCAGTCAGCGGAGGCTAACGAGACCTTTGGGGTAGAAAAAGTGTACTTCTTTTTTTTTTTTTTTTTTTTTTTTTTTAAAGTAAGACATCAGTAAACCCACAAAATTGATAATAGTGACAGTGCGAAATGAATCATCCTCCTATAAAGGGACTAGGAAATACAAAACACGAGCGGGGAGGGGGTGTCTATCAGGCGTGGAACATAATAAAAATATATATTTTTTAGGCAGCTGAGGAAGGTGGAAGGGTTCTTCCCATGTTTCAGAAGACAGTATGGGCAGTGTGATGTGCTCGGACCTGCCTCCTATTGTACAAGTTCGCCATTGGCTTCAGCGAGGGAAAGATCGAGTTTTATCTGAATAAAGTCCAGCAAACTTTGCTGGATGGCAGCCCTTCCTCTCCCTTCTCCTCGTGCAGTGTCAATGCAAAAACTAGTCTGGATGTCAAATGTCTCATTTAAGGCTTTACCCTCAAGATATTTTGCATATGCTTCTGTCAGTGTTGTTTCTATTATTATTATTATTATTATTATTATCATTTACTTTAGTGAGCTTAAATTTTTTTTTAGCTTCTTTTTAAGGCTAAGTGAAACTGTCTGCCTGGAGGATGAAATTTGAGGTCACTGTACAGTTAATTTCCAGGGGTCGTTCACTAATAACGATGCAGTAGTTAAGGCAGAAACTTGTTAGCTGAGATTAGGTTCTGCAGGAAGGAAAACCTGCGAGTGGAATCCATTACATCTGCAGCGGGGGACGACTTTCTTGTCCAGAAAAATAAACGTTGCAAAGAATAGGGACAGACAATGATCTCCAAGGAAGAAACGGAGAGCGCTGGGACGATTTGGGATTGCCCGGAGCTGAGCCCCAGCCGCTGCGGCCCCAACGCCAGAACCCTGAGGGGCTGGGGAGCAGCCCCGCTCTCACCGCCAACCTCAGCCATGAGAAATGTAGTCTGGAAAAGGCTCTGGGGCAAGGGGAAAAAAAAGTGGGGAAGGATGGAAAATCGCACTTAAGATGACTAAACAGTTTGTGATCAAGGGAAGAGAGCGGCTGGTGAAGCCGCTTTCAAAATTAGGATTATCTTTAAACCTGGGAATTTAGAGTGGCTGAATGTGGCTTCGCCTGCGGGGCGGTAGTTTGTGGGTAGCGAAGGATAAAGTTTTAACCCTAGTACCTGACAAATAGAAAAAATCACGGGAATGGTTGAAAAGACACTGGGAAGTATCAAACGGAAAAACAAACAAACAAAATGAAAAACAAATTGCGAAACTGCCCGGAAAGCTCAAAAGGGCACGGAAGGGGGAATGGACAGGGGGGGGTTGGAAAAAAAGGGAGAGAAAAATGGTTCTGTGATGCCTGGATATTCCGACAGGAATAAATGAAAAATGAGAAATCGGAGAAGCGAGCCTGTGCAGCTTCTCTGGTCTGTACAGCAGGGACTTAAAAATTACATGTGGAGCAGAGCTGTCCTTGGCAAGTCGTTATTGCTGTTTGATATCATATATATATATTTATATTAGCAACAAGTACTCAAGGACCTAAACTAATTGATTCTGAAGTTTCTTGGAATTTGTCCCAAGAGCGATATAGTTTTCATCTTACATTGCTTAAAATTCCATTTCTCGAACAGTGTGAAACAAGCCATAAAAGTCATAAAGTGCATCAGTGTTTTTTTCCCCCACACATAAATACTCGTCCAACACCCTCCATTCTCTCCTGATACTCCGAAGAGGTGCAAAAATAATTTCGAAGACATGTAACTACACCATTACATAATCTTGGAAATTGGTAATCCATTTTAATTGATTTAGAAGGCACTTCTCATTTTAAGTCTTAGTGGGAAAAGAAAAAAAAAATAAAATTAAGACACCTTCCCAACTATTTCTACTTATCCACAAACAAGAAAGGTTTTGAAATCTAATTTTAAACCTGAGCACTAATGTTCCAGTTGGACTAATGAGGTAGAACTGGGTTACTGTGCAAAGTATTGGGGTGGAGATAAAAAGGCCTGTAAAGTTTATATACATTTCTGTTTTCCTCATCCCTCCCTTGGAAACACAGCCAGCAGCATCCCCAGCTAATCAGCCAGAACCAACCTCAGCAAGCGAACTTTTTTTCAATTAGCAACACTATATTTTCAGCATTAGAGGCCATGGCTATAAATATCTGACTATTTCTCTTAAAAAAAAAAAAATTACGACAGAAGACTGACTGCCCCCTCCCCCCTTTCCCTGCACACCCACACTTTTCGTGTCTAAAATTAGCAGGAAAACTATGCACTAGAGAGAAAGTGCGATGTAGCTAAAGGCAGGGAGGCTTCATTAGTTCCTGCAAAGGCTTGGGTTGGAGCTGGGGCCGGAGCGCCAGCCATCAAAGGCAGCCAACTGCATCTTTGCAGATCATTTTGGCGCTTCAGAGAGCGATTCAGGCTGGAAATCTGTAAAATCCACGCAAACCTTTCTCCTCTCGCTACTAGGCACCCTTTGACACAGTTGTATTGAAGTTGGGGCTGGAAGGTCCTTGGAGGTCTCCGAGTGTGACAGTACTTAGAATAGCGGGTAGATGGCACAATTTTCTAACATTTAGAGAGAAGAACCCACGCTGGGAGCAATAAGTCCATTTAAAAGCCCTTTATTTAAAAGGAACAAAGATAACTGACAAACAAAGTACAGAGACATCTCAATGAAATTTCTAGAGAAGAATAAAAAACTCTCTGCAAAGGAAAACACAAGTTCTCGGCTTTATTTATTGTTGCTTTAAGTACAATACCGAAATTAAATTAAATTAAAATATAGATGTATCTAACAAGCTCCTAGAACTGAGGATGTTTAAATCAGGGATCCAGGATAGTAAGATACGAGCAGCTATTTGAAAGGAAGGAAATTCAGAAAATAGGGTTAATGTTTCAGAGTGAATACAGCTCTCGCATGCCCGTTGTTTAAAGGGCTCCATCACATCAGCACATGCAATTTTTTTTTCTAAGGCGAATCGGAGAAAGATGTGGTCAAGGGTGTGTGTGCTTCGGGGGGGTGGGGGGGAATAAAACCCGGGAAGAAGGGGGAGGGGGGAGAAATCTGAGGTTAGGAGCTACTTTCTAGGAAAGGGAAATAATCTTAAGGGCGCTATGTGGCTGCATTTCAGGTTTTTTTTTTTTTTTTTTTTTTTTTTTTTGACAGTGCTTGAGTCCAACAATGAATGGTGCTTCTTTCTGAGTTCATTCCTTTCATTCGTGTACAGGCTATTGGGTAGGGTTCAAAGCAAAGGCTAAGAAAAAGGAGAGAGAAATTTCAGCAGAGGTGGGCAGCATCTCTGCGAGGTGGTGTGGCTCTTAAGAGCCGCTCGCAAGCATTTAGGGAGCGACATGCAAATAATTCAGGGACAATTTCCCCCCCTTTTATTATTCATCTTGGACTTCGAAACTCGACGGCTTTTGATACCGAATACACATATCGTCGATATTTTGGGGCTAAAGGAAAAGAAATATGTGAAAGTAAGGGGGAGAAGGGAGAGGGTGATGCCGAGAAATTAGGCATTGATCCGGGTTTGATCGAGTCTGGGAGCTTCCACTAGCAATAAGCAGGCAAACACTCCCAAAACAGAGACAGACACACGCTCCCAGCTCCAGTGATTATGTTAAAAAGGAGGGAAATAAAAGAAGGACAGGTGAAAAAAAAGAGAAAAAGCGAAGGAAAAAAAAAAAGCAATAAGCTGTATGTTCACTCGAATCTGTGGTGCTGTAAAGAAATCAGTTTCCGTATAAATGATTGTATTTGGGTGGGTGCTTTTCCGACTTATTTGTTGAGTAAATCTCTCTCACCGCGCTGAAGGCGAATCCCTGTTGATAAATCCATCATTACCGTTTGGATACAGGGAGACAGCAGCGCCACTAAATTTATCTTACATTTGTAGCGCTTTAATAGACATTTATTAAATGCTTTCAGAGAGAGACATGGGGCGCCTGATTACATCCTAGTTATAGACAGAACATAAAGACACACGTTAACAGCAATTTACAAGAAGGAGGGAAAAAAGGAATAAAGAAAAGAAAACAAAAGAAAAGGCAAAGTTTGGGAGTGAAGCTGCTGGGAACCAGGCATCGTGCGCCTCTCCGTATGGCCGCTAAATACCAGCTTTTTCTCCTGCATTTCTGGGAATATTAATCGTGGCCTATAGATGTGTGTGCATGTCTACATACAGAGTATGAGCCAGGCACTCGCACACGCAGATGCACGCGTATGGATCAAACAAGGCGACGCAGATTTCTGTTCCATTCCCCAACACACAGGAATACAGGAGAGCATTCACAATAGATTCATCACCCTCTTCCACACTCGCCCTCCACCCCCTTACCCCTCTTACACCCCCCACCCCTCCCCCCGCCAGCTTTTAACTCTAATTTCAATCTTCTTCAACTGGAGAATCTCCAGGGACCTGGGCAAACTTGTGTAAAATAGTTAAACCAAGCGTGTTTCAAAGAGGATTGCTGAGTTCCTCTTCCTGCCTTAATAAACCGAAAGGCCCAGTTCAAAGAAAACACGCTGGAATCAAAATTCAAAATATCTCACGACTCGCACGGATGGAGCAGGCTCCGAGCGATGGATACGGCTTTATGCGTTGGTGGGCATGTAGTGACAAACATTTCACCCTCCTTTTTGTGTGTATGGAAACCCTTCCTTTGGGCTTTTTCTCCCTTTCTTATATATATACACATATATTTTAAACCTTTCTATTTTCTTAAAAAACCCTTCCTTCCACCGTCTCTCAGGTACACGTTTAAAGCCACCACTCGCTTTTATAAAGTTAACCCGCTCCTGCAGAGATCTGATCAAATTCGGGTTCACGCCGCTCACTGCCCTCCACTCCCCTCGGCTCCACAGCGCGCCCGCACAGCGGAGCCTCTGCCTCAGGACCAATGACTTGTATACATATATATATATATATTTTTTTTTTTTTTTTTGGGTGTCTTGTAAGGATCGCCGCCGCGTTACCTTCCCATCATCCGAGTCACTCCAAGGGCAGCATCGCCCGGATAACACATGTAGCTCAGAGCTTCTCCTCCTCTAACACCCCGTGGGTCGCCTTTCACCGGGGACAGGGACACACACACACACAGACACATCCGCACAAGCACAGAGTTGATCCCTGCACCTCCAGGAAAATAAATAAATAAATAGTCACCACGCGAAACCTTCCCTCCACCTCTGCCCTTTTGCGAGAACACTCCTTCTATCTAAAAGTTTCCGAAAGAAAATAAATACAAGTGACACTGTGGTGGGGGAAAGCTCATTAGTTCGTTGTCCAAGTCTAATAAAAGAACAGAAGTGCAAATTATAGAGTTCAGCTTCAACACACGCTCTGTCAACTAAAATCAACCGAGTGAAGCCTTGATTCAAATAGCTGCGAAGTTGGTCCGCAATTCAAAACCATCTTCCCCCTCCTCCCTTCCCCTTCCCACCTCCACCCTCCGCCCTGCCGCAGGGACATTTGGTTGGAAAAATATTGTTCCAAGGAAGGCAATGATAAAGCTTAACATTAGGAAGAGGAGTGCGCAAACTCATTTCCCCATCGGTAATCCCAATAAAAGGAGCGTGGTGCTTCGCTGGGAAGGGCTGGGACGGGGGCTGCGTGTGTGTGTGGATGAGGGGGGGAGGAGGGACAGGACTCCTGAAATAACATCTTCTTTCCAGCAAGGTAGAAGAAGAAACGGCCCCTTTGTTTTGATAATTAGCTAAGCCCAAACTAGGAAAGCAGATGTGTTTGCTTAGCTAATCATAAGACAAGTTTCTTTCAAAGAACTTCATTGAGCGATGGCAATTCTGAAGGAAGGAGAAGGATTTCATTTTCCTCTCTCCCTTGCCTCCCACCCCCCTCTATTTTTATTATTATTTTCCCCCCTATACTTCTAATATGATAGAAATGCTTCCGATTACCTAGATGGGAAGAAAGCAAACCCTCTTCATCATAGCACCGGGCTCGCCCCCGGAGCAGCGCAGCCACCTCGGGCTCTCCCTGCTGCACGTTACCAGCCAGATCTGTTGACATTTTACTTGGGGGGGGATGGGTAGAGAGAGGGGGGAAAAAAAAGAGAAGTGGGAAAAATAAAGTTTTAATGACATGTATGACATATTAAATTAGGCAGTTTTACAATTGGGTTTGAATGCGATGCTAACTGATTACAACTGTGTTATCAAAAGGGTGATAAGATTTATAACTTCGTGAGCACAAGCCTCTCCTCTTAATGACAATAGATGTTCAATAGCAGAAATCTGGTTTCTATTTCCCAAGAAGAGACGCTGTGTGTCTCCGTTGCCCCTTTATTACCGCAGGATTCAAGATCCTCTCTAAAACAGCTCGGCACTTGGAAATCCACAGGCCAGGAATACCTTTATGGTCCCTATTAACTACTGTGTTATTTACACTTTCGCTGGTGCTTCTCACTCAATACCCGTATCACATACGAGGGGATAACACAGCCTCTCTCCTTGCCTTTCGCTGGCTGTTTTGGGTTTATATTTTGCATTTCTTTGCTTTACAAAAGGGGGGGGGGGGCGAGGGAAGAAGGGGGAAAGGAAAAAAAAACAACCCCACAGCTCTGTCCCTTACACCCTTCTCCTCCCCAGCTCCCTAAACCAACACATTAAGCAAACTTTAAAAACTGGGTTCCTATTACAAAGCAGCGCCCAGGACTAACTGCTTTAAAATTACTGCATAATTAGATTTAGTTGAATTTCACCATTAATTAGGCAGCCGCACTGCGGGGAGCCTTTGAAATCTGAGAAAATGGGAAAAATCATCTGAAGCACGTTTTTTAAACCCAACTTCAATAAATCCTGACAAGGCCTGCATTTCTCCGTGTATCTCTTTCCATTCTACAAAGCAAAGCGAAGCGAGCACGATCCCCAGGACCCACTAAAGTTTTAATTAAAAAAAAAAAAAAAAGAGAGAGAGAAAGAAATAAAAATAAAACCCATCTCCATTCCCACATCCCGCTCGTTATCAGCGGCGGCGGTTACGGAGCGCCTCGAAACATCCCATTTTCTCCTCGCCTTTTCCTCGCTATCCCTCTTTCCCCCTTTCTTTCTCCCCCTTTTGGTTTTTTTTTTTTTTTTTTCCCCCCCCCTTCCCTTTTTGGCACATCCCGAGGATGCCGCGCTCCCTGCGGGCGCAGACCCCGCTATCCCACCCGGGGTCGGTGTGACCCCGCTGCACCGCGCCGCGCTCGCACGGGGGAGATGCTTCCACAGGTCATTGACATGCGGATGGGATACGGGCTCCGGGGGAAACGCCGCCCGCGGCCGCGGCCCCGGCCCCGGCCCCGGCCCCGTCTGCGGCCCGGCCGCTCCGGCCGCCCCCGAGCGCTGCGCCCGGCGCGGAGCGGGGCCGCGGGGCCCCCCCGGCTGCGCGGGGCGAGCGGCGGGGCCGGGGCCGCCATGTTGGCTGAGCTCATCGGACCCGCCGCCGCGGACTTTCCCACGCGTCGCCCCCGCGGCCGCGCAGCGCCGCGCGCCCCCCGCTCCTCCTGCAAACCTCCAAACCTCCCACCGGCCCGGCCCGGCGGCGCGGCCCCACGGGCGAGCCCCGCGCACGGCCCCGCACCCGCGCAGGCAGGCACACACACACAGAGACAGAGACGCGCACACACACCCAGACACTCGCACACTCGCGCACGCACACACACAGACACACACACACGCTCACACGCGCGGGCTGGCACCGCCCGCCCGGCGCCTCCTCCGGCCCCAGCCCCCGCTTTTGTCTGAACTTGGGGAGCCGCCTCCTCCCGCGCCCCCTCCGCGCCCCGCAGGGCCGCCGCCCCCCCGGCGGGCCCGGGGGAGGTTTGGGAGAGCCGCGGCGGGGAGGGGAGAGCAGAGGAGAGGAGGAGGAGGAAGGGGAAGGGGGGGTGAAGAAGACCTTTCCCGAGCTGTGGGTTGCACCGCGGGCGGCTCCGCAGCTCTCGCTGTCGTTCCGGGTCGCCTTTGGGTCTTGCCCTGCCAGTCCCGGTGGCAGGGGTGGGGGGAAGGAATAGAGCGAGCTAAGATCAGATTAAAGCAGAAAATATAATAAAAAGGAAGGTTGGGAAGGGGGGAACCGCAAGGAAAAAAAAGTAAATTAGAGACTTAAAGGGAAAGAGTCGCCATGTTTAACAGCTTTTTTTTTTTTTTTCCCTGTCTTTCCTTTTCTTAAAAAAAAAAAAAAAAAGGATCTCCTCAATTCAACATAGAACAAGCTTCTCGATCCCAACCCTCCTCTTTTGTCCAATTCAATCTTTGGATAGATCTTTTGTTCTAACTCAGCATGAAAAGAAAAACTTTCTTTAAATGCTATAAACTTAAAACTAACTGAAGTCCCTAAACAAATCCTCCTCTGAACATTCCAAACATATATACACGGGGCTTGTGTGTGTGCGTGCGTGTGTGTGTGTGTGTGTGTGTTTTTATTTAACCCTGGTGCATTTTCTGTTTACTATTATTCTCTGTGAACCAAAGCTCGCTGCAAGAAACTTATAAATACAGAGATAGCTTACAGGCTTTAAAACATAAAAAGCAGAGAATGTTTTGGATTTGAAAATCATAAATTATAATTTAATGCCAATAACAATTTACAACAAATGGTTGTTTACAATAAACTAACACCAAACAAACAAGTCAAGATCCTGTGTTCTTAGTAAGCATAAAAACTTCACACACACACACTCACATGGATAGCACTTGCAATAGAAAAAGCTAAATCTAGAGGTCAGCAATTCCCCTGCAATAATAGTATATTTATATATTTATATATATTTATATATTTATAGAAAAGGAGCCATGATTCAGATGTAAAACTCTGCTCAAATTCACAGTCATACGCCCCTCAGCCCCCAGTACAGATGTGTCTAACTGGAACACACTAAAGATCAGGGTTTAATCGACTTTACAGAATGATCTCCCTCCCTCCCTCTCTCTCTTTTTGTGAAACCACAACATGGTGTAGTTACGTGTGGTAAAAAGGGAGAGGGGGAAGCCTCAGACAAGAACAAAATTGCAAGCTTTCACATACAAAGCATCTGCTATAGACCAAGGGAAGGGCGGGCGGGGGGAGAGAGAAAGAAAAGAAAAAAAAAATAAATGACGTGCACACACACAAAATAAAATATCAACCCCTTGCAAAACCACATCATCTTGCCTTCCTTCAGGTTTGGGTTGGGTTGGGTTATTTTTTTTTTTTTTTTTGTCTGCTCGGGATAGCACTCAATTCCCCAGTGGTGTGTCCGGTCCTATGCCACCCGCCCAGGCAGGTCCCACTCCCGGTGGGAGCTGTGCCTGTGCCAGGGCTGCAGGAGAGGGCCCTGTGCCTACACAGGGGACATCCATGGACGCCCACGCGTGTCTGTGTGCCAGGATACACACAGACATATAGCCCATATGTAATAGAGAGAGATGACCTGTGGTCATGCTTTCACAGTCTAAGGTAGGAAAAAAAAATCCACTTGAGAGTATATATACATTAAAAACCGACTCCTCAGTGCTAGAAGCTAAAGCCACTCCATTTGAAGACCTCTCAATGACAACGATAGATGGCAACTACGGAGTATTATAAAAAATCACACATACTTAAAGAAAACTCATTGCAAACAACTGACCTATATTTACAATACTGCTATTACCTTGCTTGAATGATCTTGTGCGCGTATGTCAGACATTTACAAAAGATTTTTCGCCCCATTCTGATCATAAAATAGATACTGATCTCCAGATTTCTAATACTTTTTCACAACAATACCTTTCCTACGCAGGCACTTAAGTGTGACAAAAATAAGGGCCTTTTTTTTTTTTTCCCAGAAAATCCATTTTTAATTAACAGGAGGATTAGATGAATGGGGGTTGATGGTTTACCATTTCAGCATAGAACTTCCTAAAACCAGAGATAAACCACGAACTTAAGTCCTCCTCCCCCATCCCGGAATTAAACAGGTAAATACACTACAATACATCTGCTACAAACTTACTGTGACAAGTAAACAAATCAATCGCCTATGGACTTAAATGACTGCAAATTATAGAGAAGTAAGGTGGTTTCTGAAAGACATTTATGACAGCCAAACAAGTTTCAGATATCAAATAATATTTTAATTTCTGAATACTTTCAATTTTCCTTGGAATATAACACACAAAGACTCGACCAAACAGTTCAGTTATTATAACTTTTACAGTATACAGAAATGTTGCACTTAAAAAAAAAAAAAACCTTCAGTTTTTTTAAACACAAAACTGTAAACTCTAAGATACTGAATCAATCACGTTATCTATAAGTGCCAACAGTGTTATTTTGTCATGCTGATTTCAATGGTATTTTTTAAAAAGGGAAAATATCAACAATTATTATAATACAAAGGGCTTGCAAATATACAAACAGATAGAGGAGTTTAATAACAATTCATGATGAACTATGTGGAACCCAATTCAAATTACAAAAGTTCACTTTGCTTGTTTGCTTGTTTTTTTTTTAAATCAAAACCGTAGTGTGTCTTGGACACAAAATCCTTCTACCTATAATAAATCCCCACAGTTCATTTTCTGTCCGAAATATCAAAAAACCTAGATTTGGGGGGAGTTATATGACACGTGTGGTTCATTCGGGTCTATATAATTATAGCTCTCTCAGCTTCAAGCTAGATTTTGGGTCACCACCTTAAGTGCGCTTCCATCATTGTGTTGTTGAAGGGTTTTTTTTTTCTCTTTTCCTTTCTTCCTATGATACTTTCGTGGACTCAGTTTTAATTCTTTCAGAACATATATTTTTAAGGATACACAGTTTATTTTTTTTTAAAGAAGCCAAGGTTATATCAAAAATTATTATAGAACCACAGAATAAACTGGTTTGAAACCAGAAAAATACAAAAAAGAACAGCTATAGGTACATAGACACATAGGACAATTAATAATTTGGAAAAAAAAGACTTACTTTCTTCCGTTCTGCTAATTTTCTCCAAATTTCCTTTAAATGCACTTTAAGCGAGATTTTTTAAAAAGTTTACCCCAAAAAAAAAGAAAAAAAAAGAAGAAAAAAGAAAAAAAGAAAAAGCCCACCATCGTTTCTTTTCTTCTTCTTTCTTTTTTTCTTTCCCTCTTTTTTATTTTTTACAAAAAAAATGATAAGTAGCAAGTTTTTTTTCTGAAGAACATGGGAGTTTTTAATGCATTCTGTAAAAGTTCATTTGACAGTCTCTTTTTTTAATTCACAGTCCATTAATTTTTTCCTGTCTTCTCTTAGCAAACTTGTAACATCCTTTTACATCCTTTCTTAGCAGAAGGAAATTTAAGAAACAACCAGAACCCAAATGTCATTTGCTTTCCTTTCACTCTCATCTCCCTTCTCAATTTTGAAATTTTTTTAAAATTTTTGTTTTGTTGTTTTGTTTTTTTTTTTTCTCTCTCAAATGTTTTATTGAATGGACATGTAAGGCCAGTTAAAACTGCTGCCAGACAGTAACATATCCCTGATTAGGGTTTCTATGGGGGTTTTACCTACCAAACGGACGAAAAACAATTGCTCTATGACAGAAGAGGAGACAGTGCGAAGGGAGGGGAGACGTAGTAATAGCTTCCCGAATCGTGTTGGCTGGTTGGGATACTGGCTCCTAACATACTCTTCCAAAGCACACTGTGACTTCTCCTGTAAACTTTCAACATGGGCTACATCAGAGAGACCACAGGCATCTAGAAGAAAGTGTATTAAAAAAAAAAAAAAAAAGAAAGAAAAGAAAAAAAAAAAAAGAAAGCAATCATCAGATTAAAAAGGTTTTGGTGGTTTTTCTTTTTTTTTTTTTAATTTTTAATTTGATTTTTTTTTTAAATTTCTAGGTTTAAGAGTCGATTGTGCGCCATCACCTCGCCCCCCAGAGTTTAAGTGGGTTTTACCAAAAGGGACAATCTCTCTGTGCATGTGTGTGTGTTTGTATTTCTCTCTCATCTAGAGGGTCTCCTTTAGGACTGAGCACAGCTCCCAGAGTCGAGATTTCTAATGGCACAACAGACCTGAGAGGTTGGCAAGGAGGTGCTGGCCAAGCTTCATTTCATATATCTGTATTTTTTGGGGGAAAGGCTGGGGGGGCGGGGAAGGCTTGAGTCGAAAGGGGGGAAAGGGAGCCACTATTTCTCCACACCCCCCCCCTCCTCGGAAAATAATTGGGGAGAGCCTAGCCCTGTGATGAGAAGGAATACTACTCATAGTGATAGAAATCATAATAATAATAAAAAACTGGCCCAGCCAAAGATAATGGCGCCCCGGATCCAGCAACAGATTCTCCCCCAAAGAAGACAACGCGTTTTTCTTCAGTCTTTGAAACTGATTTAAGTGGCCCTTTAAAACTGATCTTGTCAGTTTAGCCTATTCAGAGGCAGCCATGCAAACTGTGATCTCTCTGTTCATTTGAGCTGTTTCTTTTCCCCCCTCTTTTCTTTTCTCTTTCTTTCTTCCCCCCCCTCCACTCCCCCCTCTTTTTTTTTCCTCTTCTTCTTCTTTTTAAACCTAAAGGCCCTTACAAGAAGAAAACTCCCTGATAGGGTCTGGACATTTTTTTCTTTTTTTTTTTTTTTTTTTTCCTGATACGCTAAAATACAATAAGTTCCCTTTAAATCAGAGACGTCTGTGCTGAAAGAGCACAGGTTGTGACCTGACCTCCCTGTGGCTTTCCTAGGCACAGGGCTAACACATGCATATTCTGCGAGTCATTAGAACCCAGATTTTTCCCCCCTCCCTCTTAAAAGAGGCTGCAGCAAACATTATATGCATCTATGTGCGTCTGCTTTACATCAGGGAGGTTATTGGGGTGCTGCAGAAGCTGCAAGCATCACCCTATATTTTTTTGCATGCGGCTGTCTTCCCCAGAATCAGATAACAAGAAACGTTTATCTAGTTGGGAGGCAATTTACACGCCAGGCCTCACATTTTGAAAATAGTCATAAATTAAACAGTTACGACAGGATCGGACGATTGTTTTCTCAGAAGGCTAAAAAAAAAAAAAAGAAAAAAAAAAGAAAAAAAAAGTGATTTGGGAGAAAAGGCAGGATTGGAAATAAACTCCTCGGTGTGGGTGTGAGCTGGGCAGGGGCTGGGGAGGGATGTGAGTGTGTGTGGGATCCTCGCTGAGCGGCTGAGCGAGGGAGAGGAAAATGCATCCTAGAAAAACGACAGAAAAATAAATAAGCACCCCACGGGCACCCCTTCCCATTCGGGATCCCTGTCTCCCTGTGGCTAGATGTGCCCTGCTCATTGATCACCTTAGGATTTAGCACGAGTAATTTGGGGGGGGAGGAAAAAAAAAGGAGAAGTTTTTTATGTGTAAAGCAATAATATATAAAAGGAAGTTTAGGTCACGACCCAGAACCTGGACAAAGTCCAGAAAATGACTTCGTTCCCCAGACCCCCTTTAACACAACAAGGAATGGATTGTGAGCCCTTCTTTTCCCACATAAACTACATTTTTTTCCTGTTTCCTGATATCAGGCTTTAAAAAACTCTGATGAGTAATTATTTTGCAGGTCCTGCTTCCATTCATATGTTTATCGCGTGGCCACTTTCCCAAACGTCCAAATGAGTTACAGATGAAATATATGTATTTTTAAATTTAATCCCCGAACTTCGAGGGCTCCAGCACACTGGGTTGCCGGTGCAGCCTCAAAGTTAGTGATCTGAGATAACGTATTGCACAAATTAGCGAGCAGATTTTTTTTTTTCCCCTCAGAAGAAAAAAAAAAAAAATTTAGCCTCCAGAGTTAATATCAGGATTATTACTCACTCAGGTTAAACTCTAGTGCAAGCTAATTAGATTTCACAACGCACTCAATTATTGCTTTATAACTCATGCACTATTTCTAGGCAGCAAAAGTTGACACATATTTCCCCCCCCCTCCCCTCTTTGATTATCTAAGAAACACCTCGAGGTCTTTTCCTCGGGAGAGTCATGGTTGTGCCACCCCGGAATTACACTGCAGAGCGGCAGCTTCAGCCTCCTCTTACTTTTCCATACTATCCCTGTCTACTTATGGTAATGATCTTTTCGCACCCGCTACTCGCTTTGGACTATGCAGTTCCTGCTGGGTACAAATGCAAACTTTTCCCCTTAGCTTAAATGACACAGAACTGCTCACTGCCACATTCTGTTTAAATCAGAGACAGCTCTTTGCAAAGTTGATTTATTTTATTTTATGGGATGGCAGGGAACATATTTTAAACTCAGCTTTGCGCATTTAACTTTTTTTTTTTTTTTAAATTCAATTTTTAATCCTTCAGGGCTTTTTTTCCTTCCTGGCTGCCCATAAAATGATCCTCTTTTTAAAGTGGTTTCACTGATAGGACGACTTGTATTTAACAACATCAAACAGATTTTGCTGCTGTTCGGATGCGTGTCATTAAATGCAACAACCCAGAGCTATACTGTTAAATAAAATATTATTTTCAATGGGAAGAGCGCAGTCTCTCGTGGCGAATGGGTGCCTCTTCCCAGGCCCCCTTCTTTCACAGTCCCCAGCATTATCCAAGCTAGGGTTGGGGTGTATTTTGGCTGCCTGTTTTTTTCTTAAAAAAAAAAAAAAGTGTGTGTGTGTGTGTGTGTGTGTGCATTTTATTTTTATTTTATTTTTCTGATTTGCACTCCCTGGAAGATAGGATGCTCGGATCTGAGGCCCTGAAGGGGAGAGCACAGGGCACCGCTTCCTAAAAGGAAAAGAGACCGCGCTGGTTCTCAGGGGGCAGGGAGCGGGGATGGGGTGCAGGCAATAACACTTTGCAAGAGCAAACAGTTCTCAAGGGGGGCCCGGGGAAGGAGAAAAAAAAGGAGCAAAGAAATGCCGCCTACCTGAGGTGAAGAGGACTATGGCCTTTAAACAGCTATATTCTGCAGAGTCGACATGCAATGCTTTCAGTTTTTCTACTTGCTCTTGGAAGATTCGTATGTGGTCCATAAAGGCGACCACTCGGTCAGCAGACATTGGCGAAGCGTGAAGGCCAGCAGCTGCCAGGAGCGGAGCTACGTGGAGGGGCATGGAGCACTGGGCAGCGTTGAGGACAAATAACTCGCTCCAGGTCAGCCTCAGGAGGGCCACCTGGTCTGTGATCTGGAGGTCTGGGAAGAAGGGGATATTCCTGGCCCACTCCACCGCGCTGAAGAGCATCCTAGCTGCCAGTTCACAAATGTTCTCGATGCCCATGATGTTGTTGGGTTGCATGCACTGACTGCCAAAGCGGGAGGTGGGGTAGGGCTCTGCTCTCAGAAGAAGGGAGATATATCCGGATAGGTAGGAATGGCAGTTGAGAGGGTCCCCATTTGTCAAGGCGAACTGACCATGAGTTGGCTGTGTGGGTGGCATTCTGCCCCTCTGGACCGCTGCAGTAAATAAAGAAGAAACTACAGCTATTAATATCTGAATTGCGACCATCGGTTCAAATACAGCCTGCTTTGTGTGCTTGTGCGTGCCTGTGTGACCCCGGACCCGGCCAGCTTCAGGGGGAGCATGCATTTTCCCAGTCAGAGTTCAGCCCCAGCCCCGCTCTAAGGCTCTGCAGTTCTCGGGTCAAGTCAAAGCAACAATAAAAGCTGAGGGACACTGTGGGCTCGGCCAGGGCTGCTGCGGGAGCCCAGCTCCTCACTTCCCAAAACACACCTCAGTTCAGTTATTTCCCCCCTCCCCTCCACCGCCACCCCCTCCTTCAAGGGGTGCAGGATACGTCTTTGTGTGTTTTTTCTCCATTACATCTAAACCAGCTCATTGATTTGAGGCTGGGGGAGCGGGATGGGGAGGGAGGAGGGGAGAAGGAAGAAACACTTCAGTTCGAAATCCCCGGCTCTGGTCCCACACGCGTTTCTCGCCCACTGAATACATTGTTGCTGCTGGTATTATATATCCCCACTCTCGTAAAAAATACCAAAGGAGGCGAAATCACCCCACAACATCCCCGGCAGGTCCCCTGGTGAGGCTGAGGGCATTATCCAAAGGCACCTTCCCTCGCTGCCCATGGAAAGTGGGCCTTTCATTTTGTTAATAAATTTACACGGTGACAGCGAGAGAAAAAGGAAAGAGAAAAAGGGCTCAGAGGCAGAGAGACGACAAGAAGGGAGAACGCCTAAAAATGTGCTTGATTTATATTTGTTATCGCCTGTATTCCAAGGTTAGTTACTCTTGCAGAAACACAAAGAGAGGAGCCCGGCGAGTCCCAAGCCCCCTCACCCTTAACCTACATAGCAGCGTCCAGACACAGAGCACGCACTGGAAAACTGCAGGCTCACATTTCCCGTCTAATTTTATATCACAAAGACTCCACTTGCAGAGATCCGAGCACCCCACACTTACTTCTGGACTGCTCCCTACACCCCCCACCCCATCCCTTCTACCCCCTCCTGCCTCTCCTGGAGGAACAAGAAAATAAGAGGAAGAGGAGAAAAGTGAGGTAATAACAACCAGTGAAGGCAGGCACACTGCAGTGTGTATATACACACACACGCGTGGAGATGTGTGTGTGTACATATATTTTTAAAGGAGGAAAAATCCGGCTGGAAATCCACAGTGGAGTGCTGTAGAGCCTCGGTAGGGTGAGTCCCATTGTAATAGTAATTTGAACCGCCTGTGTAAAATTGCAATCTAAGGCAGGGTGCTGGAGGATATATATGTGTGTGTGTGTGTGTGTGTGTGTGTGCATCTCGGGAGGCTCCGTGTGTGTGTGCACACAGAGGCACAGACACACACACACAGGGCTGCTCGGGGGACGGGGGCTAAGGCTGAGCATGCAGGAGGAAACACGAAGGAAAAGTAACCACACGTCAGAATCATCATCTCGCTCCTAAGCAGCGTGAAACTAAAAATCCACTTTCAATAAACCTCCATCAGCAAAATCAAAACAAACACAAATCAATTACGAGTGCAGGAGAAAGCATGCGAGAGCCCCTGCCTCCCTGCCCACCCTCCCCAACACCGCTTTCTTTCATTACGAGAAAGTTTCTGGCTGGTTTATTTGAGGGGGGTGGGTGGGGGGGAGGAAAGGTTCTGGGTGGGTTTGGGGTTTGGAGAAGGAGGTTAAAAATATTAAGAGTAATTATATATATTACTTAAAAATAATAAAAAAAAAAGAAAACCAAACAAACCCCAAAACGCAGCGAGTGAAAAAAAATTGCAAAACAAATGAAATCCCAATACCTTCCCGTCTCATGCCAACTTTGAGGCATTTTTTGAGGCGGCAGTACTGACACTGATTGCGGTGGTGCTGGTCAATGGGACAGTTCCTGTTGGCACGACAAGTGTAGCTGAGATTCCTCCTTACACTCCGCTTGAAGAAACTCTTGCAACCCTCGCAGGTAAACTGGCCATAATGTTTGCCACTAGACTTGTCCCCACAAACCACACATTCAATGTGCTGCTGCTGCTGCTGCTTGTCTCCTTGGTTCTGCTGGCTCGGCGGGTTGGTCTGGGCTGGCGTACTGGGAGGGCCCCCGGGCCCCGGGGTCTGTGGGGTGTGCGGGGCCCCGGCCGGGGGTCCCTGCACCGGCGGGGCTTGCGAAGGCTGCGTTCCCTGAGCTCCGGGCACATCGTCCTGGGGGTCTCGCCACGCACCGACTACCATTGCCATATCTATTGGACACCGTTGCCAAACTTCCTGTTCCCCCTTTATTTTCAAAGTTTGTTTGCTTTGCTTTTCAGATCAGCTTTGCAGCAGTCTTTTTATTTTTTGTCCTCCCCTCTCTCTCTCTCTCTCTCGTTCCCCCTCTCTCTTTTGTTGTTTTGCCTTTTTTTTTTTTTTTTTTTTTTTTTTCAGGAGGGTCGGGGTGGGGGGGATCTCCCGGTACCGGCGAAGGTGCAGAAGCACGGGGCGATGGAGGTGTGTGTGCGGGGGGGTGAGGTGCGAGTCGATTGTCTGGGCTCCAGGAGAGCAAAGTAAAGGGGTGGTGGGGGTGGGGGAGAGAGGGGGAGAGAGAGAGAGAGAGAGAGGAGAAAAAAAAAAATCTCTTCAAAGATCTCCCTCTCTCTCTCTTAGAGCTGATCTGCAGCAGAGTAGTTGAAGGAGGAGAGGCGGGTGTCTGGGGGCCAGGTCCAGGGAAGCTCGCAGTCAGCCATTCAGGAAAGCCATCAAAATAAGAATGAATAAAAGGTTAAAGATTACACACACAGCGGAAAAAAACACGCACAGCAGAGGAGACTCTTCTCGGCGCGGAGAGCGGTCGGTCTCGCCGTAGTTTTTGGAAGTCCAGCTTGCAGCAGCAACATCAACTGCGATCGCTTTGTTTTTGTGGGCTTTTTTTTCCTCCTCCTCCTCTTTCCTCCTCTCTCTCTCTCTCTGCTCTGTCTCTCCTCCCTCCTTCGCTCGCTTTAATTCTTCCTCTCCGCCGCTCCGCCCGGCCGCTGCGCTCTTGCTCTCTCTCGCTCCCTCTTTTGGGCTCGGGGGTGTGGGGGGGCTGTTGGCTTTTTTTTTCTCCTCCTCCTCCTCGCTCTCTTTTTTTTTTTTTTGTTTTATAAAAAAATTCTTATTATCGTTATGATTACGATTATTATGAATTATTATTATGATTGTTTATTTGTTCCTCCTCCTCCTCTCCGGCGCCGCCGCTCTGCTCTGCCCCGCTCCGCCGGTTCGCCGCTCCCGCCGCGCCGCGTCCCCGCCGCCGCTCCCGCTCCCGCCGCCGCTCGGGTGCTGCTGCCGCCGCTCCCGCCGCCGCCGCTCCCGCCGCCGCTGCCGCCGCCGCCGCGCTGCCTTATGCTGCTTCTGCCGCCTCGCAAGTGGGCTCTCGCCTCCGCGCCGCCGGTGCTCACGGCGCGGGCAGGGGGAGGGGGGCCGCGGGGCGGGGGGGAGGGAAGGAGTCAACTCGCCAGCGCAGCAGCGCCCAGCCAGCCAGGATGATAAAAGAGGGGAGCGGGAGGAGGAGGAGGAGGAGGAGGAGGAGGAGGAGGAGGAGGAGGAGGAGAGGAGGAGGAGGAGGAGGAGGGAGAGAGAGAGAGGGAAGGATCATAACCCAGCGCGCAGCATCGTTCCTCAGCCGGGGAGGGAGGGAGGAGGGGAAAAAAATCACCACGGGGAGAGCGCGCCAGCGCTCTCCCCCCCCCGCCCCAAAATAAAAAGAAGCGGGGGCTCCCCCCCGCTCCCCTCCCCTCGCGGCGGCGGGGAGGGGCGGCGCGGGGCGGGGCGGGCGGGCGGTGCGGGCGGCGTGTGGGCCGAGGAGCGGCGAGCGCGCTCCCCGCCGGCCGCTCGCCCCGCTGGCGGGAGAGTGAACTTTGACACGGCTGCTGCAACTCAGCGCGCGTCGCCATGGCGACCGCGCGCCTTATAAGGCAACCGGGCCGGCGCCTGACTGGTCAGGAGCGCGCGCCCCGCCCCTCGGCCCTCATTGGGCCGCGCCGCCCTTGCGCGGCCCGCCATGGCCGCCGCCGCCGCCCGCGCGGTCCTAGCGCCGCCCGCCGCCCCGCGCCCGCCGCCCCGCGCCCCTCGCCGCGCCCTCCCGCCCCGCCGGGGCCAGGGGTTAAGGCGAGCCCGGCGTGCGGAGCGCGGCGCCGCCGCCGCCTCACCTGGGGCTGCCCGCCGGGGCACGGCCTCGGGGGTCGGTGCAAAGCCTCGGGGGGCGGGTGCAAAGCAGAAAGCAGGCGCTAAACCGAGGTAAAACTCCACGGAATAAAGTAAAGCCGAGCCCCGGCGCTGCCGCCGCCGCCGCGAGGAAGGGGCGGCCGCAGGTTCCGCGAAAGCGGTCGGGGCGCACAATGCGGGCTGGCGCCCGCCGGGGATCTCACAGCGGAGCCCCCCAGCCCCGCTCTGGGCACCTGCGCTCGCCGTGGCCGCCTCGTGTCCCGCCGCCCGCCGGAGTCGTGCCCCGGCCGCCCGCGGAGCCGCGCCGAGCCCAGCCGGGCTGAGCTGAGCCGCGCCGAGCCGAGCGTGTCCGCGCCCGGCGCTCCGGGACCGGCCGCTCGCACATTCCGGCGGGACGGGGGGGGCTCCGCCGCTCCGCCCGACCGCGCCTCGTCCCCGCTCGCCCCGAAGCGAGGGAACCGCGGCTCCGCTCCAGACACCACCGAAGCCCGGCACGCCGCTCTGCAGAGCGTGACACCCGTGCCTTTTGCACGGCATCGCTACGGCGTAGCTCGTCTCAACCCCTTTAACTTTATTTCGGGATTTTGCGGCTTCGGGGGTTTCATGACCACACGTACCCTGACACTGTAACACGACCTCCGTGCCGTACCGTGAGCAGGTAGCAGAGCTAAGCACGGGGACGTGTTTATTTCCCGCTGAATGGAGCTAGCGGCCAGCGGAGCGGGGACTCGAGTCCGTCTCCCGGTGAAAATGGCCAAAAGACACTCGAACAAGCGAAGGGACGGAGAGATAAAATAGAAAACAGGTTAACACAGACAGATAAATGCACGGCCGGACCATTCCTCCTCTGCGAACACAAGCGTGTATGAGCGCTTACATCTGAGCCGGTCACCAAGCACGGCCGCGGGGACACAGACCTGGGCACAACTCTGTAAGGGATTAATTGCCCCTTACCTCCTCACACACACTTTTTCATGTTGCCACATGCCCACCTACTCCTGCCGCAGAAATAATACTAAAGCCGCAGGTGCGGAGATGATTGGAAAGTTGTAAAAAGCACCTCGACCTGAGAGTGTCCTGCCTGGAAACCTGGTGTGTTCAGACCCCACGGGCGAAGATGTTTTTGCAGCTCAGTTTCAAAGACAAGGCTGCACCGTTCCCACTGATCCTCTCGGAGCAAAAAATAACCTTTACCAGAAACAGGGACCAGGAGGGACTGGGAAGCCAGAAAGGGGGAAAGCAATCTTTCCTAGTTAAAATGTGGGGAACTGCCTTATGATTTCCAAACAACCCAGAGCTGAGGAGGTCACCTTTCGGGGAGGGTAGGAGAAGGTGGAGGGTTCAAAATGCAGAATAGTCGCACATTGTTGCTGATGTTGAATTTCCTGAGGGAAAAAAAAAAGCCAAAACCCAAACCACAACCCAACACCAACCTTTCCTTTCTCGAATCTGACAAAGTAAACAGGATTAATTCACCATATGAAAAAACATAAACGCCATCCTAACAAATGCAGAAATCAGAAGAGAGAGCGGTTTTAACAGGACGCACAATATTAATAGTTTGAACGTATGATCGTAAAAATGAAAAGCCATTGATATACACTTAAAAGCTGCCGTATACGCTGATTGCTCAAGCATTAATGAAGAATGCCCCAGATTAACTATTTGCTCTTCGAGGGATGCAGCGATATAACTATCTATTAGCACCATTAGATGCTTTGCTATTTATTTGAAAACACCCCTGCGAGTGGGTTGAGAGAACAGATGAATGTAAAAATGAACTGCAGCTAATTTCGCTATATAATCCTCGAAACCTGAGCGCCTCGCAAGGAAGGGGGAGATTCTCCACTGTCCTTCTCCGAGGCAAATGACAATAGAAATGCTCTGGTTTAAAAGTGAGACCGTGTTGGTTTTCCAAATAAACAAATGCATCCCTCCTGCCATTTTACTGCAGATGTAAATTTATTTTAATGAGAGGGAGTGGAAGGATTTATTTTGCTAAAATAGAGTTGGGGATAGAGCCGGTGTAAATCTTTAGGTTTCAAAAAGAGAGGAGGAAGGAGGGGGAAGCTGCTTTCCTGGCAGAAAGCTGCCTAACAGTCCTCTAATTCTTTCTAGATTAAATCGCAATATGAATACAGCATCGAACAAATACCGAGTTTCGCTCTGAACTCAGTGGAAAGCAGTTACGTCTGACAGAATTCAATGAATTCCTCTTCTCCCTCAATGTAGTATGTGTGTGTTTTTCTCTTCCACCACACTGAAGTTCCATGAATAGGGAAAGTGGCTCCTATTGTGTGCCTCTGAACTTCCAAGTCAATGCAATTTTTAACCACTGGCTTGTGGTACTTTGAAAATCACCAGGGGCTGTCAGAGTTGGGTCCTCTGAAAAATTTACAGTGCTAAATCAGAGCATATGCTGTGAGAGAGGAAAAAAAATTGCTTAAGATTGGAGCAAGTACAGTATCTGGCTGCCCCCTAGTGTAAGTCTCTTATCTGCCTAAAATTCAACTTTAAAAGAAAAGGATCTCTTAAAGGGAAACGACTTTTGGCTCACGTATGCATACGAGAATGAAACTTCTGTACATTTTAATCTGATTAATTCCTGAGGATTTAAAATTAATTGGCTTGGGCACTCCTAGACCGGACTATAAGATTTCTGCATCAGGGTTTCTGCGAGAGCTGTGCCGAATAGGTATTTTTAAAGGATAGTGGTAAGGGATTGGGGGGGGGAGATCCTGTTTTGTGATTTTTTTTTTTTTTTTAACGAGGATCCGTGCCTCGCTTGCTGTTGTCAGAGCAAAACACTTCTGCTGCTTAAAGTCAGATCTACGTCTTTTGCAATAACACTTAAAAAAAAAAAAAGGATAAATAATTGCCTTAAAGCCTCAGCCGAACTGCCAGCCACACCTTCGGATGGTGAGTATATTCCAGCTTCTTTCCATTGTACTTGCTTAGCCAGGGAAGGGACCGGAGGGGGAGAGGGGATCTCGGCGCTCTACCTTCCCCACCGACCTTTTTTTTTTCCTTCCCCCCAAATAAACGCTGCCAGCTGCACACGGCGACACGATCCCGGGCAGTTTAATACCTATCACTTAAGTTAAGAGCCTCGTCCTGCCCTCCCACCCTCCGGAGCAGGTCGGTCCGCGCTCCCCCCGAGCAGCCCCGGCGCCGGGCAGGGGCGGCAGCGCCCGGGCGCTGCTCCTGGGGAAATGACTTGGAAGCGCTTTGCCTCGGACCTGGAAGCCGGGTCCGGTCGTTGGGTTTGTTCGCTTGTTTGTTTGTTTGCTGCTTTGCTTTATTTAGCTAAAGGACGTGCTAACTGATGGTGCTGCAATTACACATACTTGGGTCTGCCCCCCTCCCCTCTTCCCCTCCTTAGAGCAACCCACGTAACCTTAGAAACGATCGTTTAAGACGCACGTTAGCTAACATTTGCTTTTTTGGATTTTTTGTTTTCCTTAAAAGAGAAACACAAGAATCACAACACATTGCCCGAAAAAAGTGTCAAAGAAGAAGAAAAAAAACTATAAGTAAACATACCAAAACCATATTTGCCTTGTTCAAGGTCCCAAATCGCTTGCATCTTCCTTTTTCTACCTCTCCTTTAGTTTGGCAGGTGAAACAAACAAATAAAAAAAAAAAATTCAGACCGCTGTTTGCCCCCCAGAAAGATGTGCGTTGGGTAATTAAAGAGAAGTCTCCTTCTTGGTGTTTATCTAAGCGATTGTGCAAACTGATTAAAAAAAAAAAAAAAAAGAGAGAGAGAGAAAAAAAAAGTAAAGTTACAGCCTTCGGGGGGGAAAAAAAGGAAGCAAGGTGAAGGGAATAGATTTCCCACAACCTAAAGGGAAGTGCTTTCGATGTATTATTAGCGATCAGCCTTGGGAGAGAGAGGAAAAAAAAAAAAACACCCTGAACACACTCTAACTTTACACAGACAAGATTTCGGGGGGGCTTTGTACACAGCTGCTTAGGAATGTGCGCCTTGCCTTTAAGAAAAAATCCCCAAGCCCAAGGTAGGAGATGTCTTTGAGTGATCCTTGTCTCATTTCATTCCTTAGAAGGAAGAGCGTCTCGCTACACCTTGTTTGGAGCTGGAAAGGCGAGACTTTAAAAAAAAAAAAAAAAAAAAAAAAAGGGGAAAAATATTCACAACCCACCCTTCCAACTGGGGAGAAAAAAAAAAAATAAGAGAGGGAAATCTCCTAAGTTAATGACTGTGGGGGTAGGATGGATGCGACGGATTTCAGCCCCCCCTCCCCCCCTTTCCCACCTCCCCCCTCCCCAGCAGGAAAAAAAAAAAAAAACCGAAAAGGGAAAAAAAAAGCCAACCGCAAACAACTACAGGCTGAACTATCAACACATGCACCGAAGGGGAAAAAATATATAGTGTCCTGTGTAGGGTCGGCAGGGAACGCAAGCACACGCTAAAGCAAGTTGGGAAAGAATCCGAGCTAATCAGCAATCTCTTTCTCTCTCTCTCCTTCTCTCCCTCTCCCCCTCTCTCTCTCTCTCACTGCCCCTGAGATCCCAGCTCGAAAGAGGTACTCCACATTTTTTCATTACCAAAAATCCGTTGCAATAATCATTTGTTGCTAATTGAAACCCTTGGAGACATTTTTCCCCACCCCCTTCACAAACATGGCAACTTTTAGACATGGGAAGCACGTTTAGTTTTATTTTATTAAAAAAAAAAAAATACGGTTAGGAAGAGGCTGAATCTTTCACCCACGAGAAATATCAGCGAGTCAGCCCCCTTCCCCGGGATGGGAGGGGGGGAGTGGGGGGAACGGGACCCCGGTACAGTGAGGGCTTGGGAAAATTTGGAATACATTATACCGCCTTTGGCAGGAGAATACTCTCCAACTAATGGATTCCTGGTCCTTTTTGTGTGTGTGTGTGTATCAGTGTGGGGGGTTTCTGGAAAGAGGGGTGGTGGTCGTGGTGGTGGGGAGCCGAGCTTTTATTTTAAGAAACTGTTAGGGTAGGGAGTGTGTCATACTTGACAAATGGAACAAACGCTCTTCCATTTCTTGCTTGTCCTTGCCTTAAAACAGGAATTAAGTTAACCACAGTGCTGCATGTTAATTGCATGTTTACTGGGCTAATGAAAATTACAAAAGGGTTTTGCCACCTCGATCGGTGATGAAAAAGTATGAAGGCGATTGTCATTGCAGCCTTCGGGGAGGGCCCGGGGGGTGGGGGGGAAGGACCGAGCACGAACAATATTGATCAGAAGAAGGATAAATCTTTTAACTGCTTGTTAATACCATAAATATGGTCTACACAACTTTCCACTCTTGTTAAGTCTAATCAGTACATGGAAGATGGAGACATAGCCCACTTGAATGAATTGTTATTATTGCCAGAGGGGTACTTGCATCTGTGGGCTCCCTCCCCTCCTCTATTTGAGCACCCCCCCGCCCCCCCTTCCAAAATCACCCCTTGCAGAGGAGGATCATGAAGGTGTGCAGAAAGCAAAGGAGACAAATCCAAGCTTTTCATCCTTTCTTCATTTTTCCAAATGCTCCTTTTTTTTTTTTGGAAAGCTGAATGGGTGGTGGTGGGGAAAGCCTAAAGGTGGGAGTCCTCTCCCCGACCCACCCAGCCCCCCTTTTATCCTTGAGCTCTCTGGATGAAAGGCTGACCCAGTAATTCAGTTTGATGATAACCATTTTCATGCTTGAAAACAATCTGCCAAATTAAACCTAAATGGAAAGAGCAGTGGGAAAGGTAGTGAGAGCAGGGCATTTTGAAATCCCCCCCACCTCTCCGAAAGGGATTGTTTGGCCAAAGGAGGAGGGAAAGGCAATTAAATAGACTAAAGATGATTTAAATCCCAACCAAAAATAATTCCAGGGAGAAGTTTGCCCCCTCCGGTGTTGCCCAGCCCTGGATTTGAAAACTTTGGCCCAACTTGTGGCAATAGCTACAACTTTGCTCCGCAGGGGTCAGAGGTGAGGGCTATTTTAACCCTAAAAGCCTGCGAGTGACCAAGGTTGCGGCTGGGCTCGCAGCACTAATAGCCATAATTACCTCCTCCCCTTCCAGGGACATTCCTCGCAGCAGCAGTGTTAGACGCCGAATTGAAGAAAATCCTGGAGTTGAACATATCTTCGGGGGTAAATAACAGCAATATGAAGGAATTTCAGAGCTCTCCCTTTTGCTTGGGGGGATTGAAGCTTTTTTCCTTTTTTTTTTTCTCTTTTTTTTTTTTTTCCTCCTTTTTTCCCCCCCCTTGCCAGCATTCCCAAGGCGCTGGGTCTTTGTCTTAGAAGGAATGGAGTGTCTGAATGGTGTGAAAGGGACAGAGAGGGTTGCTTCAAATCGATTTTACTTGTCCTCTCTGTCTTTTCGGATCAACGCCCTTCAATGGACACATAGGTGCTCTTTCAACCAAAAACTTGTGCAACATTTTCTGCCTGTATTGGTGCTAAATACAATAAATGCTGGGCAGATTTTTTTTTTCTTTCTTTCCAAAGCAGAAAGAACCCTAATTAAATTGTTTTATATGGACAGTCAAGACAGACCAATTAAGTATGCATTAGTATAAAGATATATTCGAGAGATAAGCGCTCTATAGGAGCCCTGTCTAGGCAAGGTGTGGAAAGTGTCCTCTCGCAGAGAGGCTGTGAGCAGGGTTTCATATGGATTTTTCCCCACCATTGCCTCCTATACTCGAGTAACGGGCTGAATAAGTTAGCGAAAAGCCATTAGTGAAAGTGGTTTCTAAACAAAGTTAACAGGTGGATGTAGCTGGTTTTACATTTGAATAACAGTCGCACATCTGTAATACACAGCCCTGGATTTATGCAGCGCCTGTGCAGGCAATGTCCATTTGCAGAGATAAACGCCTTCGACCTAGAGCTGAGGTGCAAACGCACACGCACGGGAATAAAGTAAATATCTGGGCACCTCTGTGGGCTGCAGGGCACGATGCGAGTGAGCACAAACAGACGATGCAGATAGAACTGTGAAGCCATTGTGCGGAGGCACCCAGCCTGCGCCAGACCGGCACCCACACACCAGGCACTGCTGGCTCTGACATCTCACCGGGCACAGCACACTCCTGGGGTAATTACAAGGGGAGGCACTGGCTTTCCCAGGAGTGAAATAGCAGATCAGGATAAAGCATACACATACACACGCGAACTTCTCTTTCTGCCCATTTTATCACTCTGGGAAAGCTCTCGTTATGGTTAACCACAGGAAACGGTCTTTAAGCTCTTCTCCATTTCCATTATTATTACTTTTTTTTTTTTTCTTCACTGCAGATTTTCCATGTCGTTCAAAAAAAACACCCCAAACAAAAACCCAGACAAACAAACAAAAAACCTCTGAAGCCACAGCCCTGCCTCAGCCTGGTCCTGGGGCAGGCAGAGCCGCGGGATGCGAGGAGGAGGAGGGAGGTGGGCTGGAAGTTGCTGGGGCACCCTCCATCCCTGGGCACATCGTTTCCACCCGCTGAGGCTGAGCTGTGGGAGCGAGCCCTGTGCCCGAAGATGCTGCAGGGTGCGACTGGGGATTCGCCCTTTTGCCGTGACACTGCACCGCAGAGAGCGGACGGGGTTTTTCTGGAGGGGTCGGGGAAGAGGGAATCGAGGGGTTCAGGGATGCAGAGCAGCGGTGCGGGGGCTGCCCGCTTTGGTACCCATTTTCCAGCAGCGCTCTGCATGTGTCAGCCCATCCCAGGGATATGGGAGACGGGGAGGAGTAAGCCATTCCTTGCTTAGGTGCTTTAATGGCACGGTAAACAGGTTAGAAACAGACGTTTTTAAAGACTCAATTTTTCTTTATTGGTCACCTTCGAGGATAAATCATAACAGACAGTATGAGGGGCAAAGAATTCATCTAAAGGAGATCTCAGCAAGTCACTACCCGGACAATAGTCCACCTCCTGTTGGGTTGCGTATTGATCAGGAGAGGAGCTGAGGATGTCGCCACACTAAATATTTACTGATCACACACAAATAGCCGCGACTTGAACGATTTTCTCCTGTGAGGAGAGCAGAGAGAGAAGGGTAAATCATTTTATTAGTGTGTATAAAGCAAAGAGCACACTCTGGCTTGGAGTGTTTTAAGATGTGTCTTCAGCTGGATGAAAAGAGTTAGGGAAATCGATATGGAGTGATTAGACGAACCAGTCGTGTCAAAGAGAGAGGCTGTGAATTTCATGGATTTGGTTATAGCGGGAGGGGGAAAATATACCGAGAGATTAAAGGGAGGAACCCATTGTAGCAGAGCCAATGAAAAAATAATATCTAATCAGAGCCGGCAAAGGTAGGGACGGGATAAGACCCACATTTCTAAAGAATCACATCAGCTGGAGAGGGATCAGGGACACACATGAAAGAGGCAAGCGGGGGGAGAGCTGGAGAGTAGGAGCCTAGAAATGCTACAGAGCAAATCTAGGAAGAGGCAGAGAAAAGTCGACTCTGTGGAGCAAAGCTGAGATACCACGAAAATGGGGACAAAAGGCTCACGAGCGAGGGAGAGGGCTGGAGTAATCGGGCGCCTGCCTTGGAGGTGAAGTTGAGGGGTCCCCAGCCCTTGTACCCACCAGGCAGAGAGGGCTCTAACAGCAGAAGCGAGGGCACATCCAGCTCCCATCCGAGGGGTTTAAATCCTTCTCCTACAAGTTTGTCCTACCCTCTCCTTCCCGCCCCCCTCCCTCCCCACAAGCAAATGTGGTGAGTAAAATGGATTTTAGCGTTTAACCACCTCATTTTATCCACCTAATGACAAGGCTCGTAATATGTAATCTACAGATTACTGCCATTCGAGGGTGACCACAAGTGGCATAAAAAAATTAAAAAAAAAGAAGAAAAAAAATATCAGCATTTCTGCAAATGAAAAAAAATGGCTAAAATCAGTCCTTGCTTTAAGTACTGAAGTTGGGGAGTTGCTGCTGCAGGATTTTATCGGTCGTAGGGAGCAATGTAGCCGTGGTTCAGGTACAGCCCTGGGGTGTCTCGGCGGATTAAAGAAAACTTTGCTGGAGACAAGCAAATATCTGAGTGCCAAAGGGCAGAAAGCTGGGAGTAGGGCAGGACTCTGCCGAGATACGTTAAAATACGTTCTGTAGGGATGCTCGGGATTATTATTATTATTATTATTTTGCCTCGAATCCGTGATGTTTGGCCCGTGTTCACATGCTACCTTCTCTCCGCGTATTTTTCTTTAGCAGAAAATAGGATGCGACTGCAGAGAACTAAGTCAAATGAGCGAGAGAAAGTTTGAACCGCACTTTAAATGATGCTGTTTGCTGAGAGGGAGGAAAGGCATCTCAAGCTAGGAACCGAGGAGTAAAACTGATGTGAAAACAGCTTTTCACTTCTCCTCCAAGTGCTAATTTTGCTACTGTAAACAAACACTGAAGTTAGAAACAGCTGCAAATAGCCTGCCGGGCACCCAGGGCTCGGGGACCGGAGGGGGTTGACTTTTGTTCATTTCTCGGGCTGAATGTTCCCCCAGCTTTGCCTTTTTTTTATCCCGAAATCAGGGGCTGATGCAGATTTCAGTCGTGGAGAGGGGACAAAAAGTATAGGCATATTAAGAGCATTTCATGTGAGCCTGTGGAGTGCAGGCAGCTCGGCTGGATCACTAATGCAACAGGAAACCTCGGGACAGACTCAGCCTAATTAACAGTTTTCCATAGCTGAAGCGATTTTTAAGAATCCCGGTGGATTAGCCCAATATGTTCAGGTGTGAGGCTACGAGGGCCTATAACTCCTTTCACTATAATCTTATAACCTCCTTACCTAATTCCTTAGATTGCAGATAGGAAGAGTCTGACCCTGGAGGTCGTAAAGAGCTGGGTTTCATTAACCCTTCCCTCCCCGGCGCCGCTCCAAGGTTAACTGCGCCGGGCTGTGTGCTCGGGGGAGCGAGGGAGGGCGGCCAGGAGAAAGGGATTTGCAAGAGGGGTCGATCCGACGGGAGGGCAAAGCTTAAAATGTTTTCTGCTCCCTTCATTCCCTCCCTTCAACCAAAGGAAATATGGAAATAGGGAACTTTTCTCTCCCATGCATCCGGAGGTGCATAAATGTACGGATGTTTGTGAGGCAATTCCTCCCCTTTACACCATTTCATTACTGTTTATTATTTCTAATTTTTTTTCCCCCAAACGTGGAGGAAATGAAACATTCTAGAACCATCAGCAAAAAGCAAAGCAATCTCCATCTTTAGGACCAGCACCAATCTCTTGAGCTTCTTGTCCACAGTAGAGCTGTAATCTTTAAAGAAAAAAAAAATACCTAGAAAAGCTTCTCAGACTGTATTTGCCTGGGAACACACCTGGTTTATATTTTAATAGGTAGTTACATTGTATTGATTCAGGGTACATCATTGATGTTGAAAGTTAATAACTCTCAAATTATATCTATCTGCCTACATACATAATTGCATACACAGTATAACACTGGGGGAATTTGCATTTTGCAGCACATTCTTTGTTCTTAAATCTTTTAACACATTGAATTGTTCCTTTGAAGAAAATGTTATTGAACCACATGTTTAAGGAAAAGATGCTTCTAAACTATATGTTTAAGCAATGAAATTGTTGAGTGAAATACAGATTTCTTTGTATCTCACACAAACCTTGCCACACGCCAATCTTAACCTACACATCGAACTGCCTTTTTTTTTCCCCTCCCAGTTAGAAGGCAGAAATATGTGAACTGCTGAGAGAGGTGGGTACTTTTTGGTAAGTATGTTTAGATATGATCTTCAGATACATTTATTGTACTTTCAAATTCTTGGGATACTAATTGAGCTAGCAAACAATATCCCAGCTGAATGTCTCAGCTTCTTGCCTATTTAACAGGCTTTAATGTAGAAGTATATTGTAGTCACCCTTCTACTAAACAATGCAGCTGAGGAGTCAGCAAAAAATGAAAAAAACGTGTTAAAACCAAATTATAATTGCTGCTTTATATCTGACTCTTCTTCCTTTCCACAGTCCTAATGAACTCTTTAAAGTTTTATTTATTTATTTTTTTATTTCTGAATGACAGATCAAAAATAATTAGCAGAATCAGAAGCAGCCGGGAAGCTTGAAATAATGTGTCTAAATATTTCATATTGCTACTTATAATACCAGCCCTTCAGTTGTAAAAAGGAGCCATTCCCTATTTATTCTGTGGTGGTTTATAAATACAGAAGGATAGATTCTTTTTTTTTCCCAGGGCCTGCCTCAGCGATGCCATAAATAGAGATAGGGCTATCAGGAAGAAAAAAAAAGAGAAAGAATAAAATAAAAGCAAAACCCTGGACAGGAATAGAGACAGGCAGATAAATGTATAACTGCATCTGAACAATGTTACGTAGCACATTAGGAGTTGGTAAAAAAAATTAAATCTATCGCATATTTATAACCTCATAATTAAAATCCATTCTTATCTCTCCCTTCTGAAAGGTTGCAGCTTTCTTGGAAGTATTTTGAGTGCATATTTTAAACTCCATGTCTCGAATTGAATTAAGATGAGCTGTTTTGCCCAAGAGTAAAACCCTTGTTTACAATTTAATGTTTAACTTTCAGCTGCCTACCCATCGCCATATCATTTTCTTTAGATTTCACCTCCTCACATTTGCAGACTTTATTTAAAATGATATTCGCTTATATCAAATCCTAATTTCTTATCATGAGAGATGAGTCAATATAATCCAAAGCAGTCCCCCTGGTCTGATCGAGGTGAACTGGATGAGAATCTTTCACATTCAAAGGGTTAAAGCTGAACCGAAAACTTTAAAGCAAAGAGATACCAGAAAACAGTGAAAAATGGTACATCTGCTCTCTTTTGACAAGCTTGCATTATATCACATGTAAGGAAGCCCAAATTTTTGAATCTAAGACCAGTTTTAGTTTTTAATAGGAAATAATTACATGAAACTTTATTTCCAGAGAGAATGTCCCTTCCAGCTACAGTGTTTTGCTTTGATCTAGGTATTAACTGGTAATAAAATAACCATATTTTGGATCTTAAGCATATTGATGCTTAGAGGAATGTTATGCTTTCAATCAAATTTTAACTTTATATCCGAAGGTATTCATCCCTCTTTTGTCAAAAACCAATTTGCTCTCTTACTCCTACAGATACTCACATGCGGTTTAGTATACTTTGTTATTTTATAGTGGAATTTGCACTATCGAGGTGGAAAACTTTTAGATGGAATGAGATCATGTTCCAGCCTGGCAATTTGGGCTGTTTCTCATACAGGTCTCCAGTCCAGCCCTTCTTTACACTTGTTGTACACCACCGCCATGGCTCACCTCTGAGGGCGACCGCCGCGTCAGGATTTTGTTTTAGATATTCAGATTTTTTTAGGGTTTTTATTTTTAACCTGGAGAATCAATCATTTGGACCCATCCTGAACAATTAACCTCCCCTTTATATTACAGCCCCAAGTGCAGTACTTCATAAAGACATGAAAAGGACATCCCAGTCAGCAGGACCCGAGCCCAGGCCTGTCACAGAGTATAAAAGGAGAGAGAAGGGGAGTTTTTATCTCTTTGCCCTGCCAATTCTTAATAGTTCTAAGTTTCGATGTGACAATAAAACAGTTTTGATAACATAGCTCATGGGTTTCTCTGCCACATAAAGTTTTCTTAATAATAAAAAAGAAGAAACTTTATCCCTGCTAAATTAAAATAGGGCAGATGTTGGATATGGTTCATATTAGCCAGCCTTTCACCCCTTTGCCCCTGGCACTAAAGTTCTGACTTTTTCTTTCTACTATGTCTGTTTCTAACTGAAAGGTATTATTCCTGCCCTGGCTCTCTTCTTCTATTTATTTTTTCAGTGTCTAAAATTAAACCTATTCATTTAGTAATATACATTCTATTTCACATTGCTAAACCTGGCCAGGGAGGGGAAACGTTTTCCAGAAAAGTGATGCACCACTGACCTTAAAAGAAAACATGCAGCAGGGAAAGCTGCTCTTAAAAGGTTTATTTCTAGAGAATTTTGTAACTCTGTTGACATTATAGGGATAATGGCTGTATTGCAATGGGCTTTCAAGGCCCAAGAGGTTTATGTTTCCTTCTGACCATAAGTCTAATAAAATTTTAAAGGTGCACAAAGTCTCATCACTTTAGATATTTAAAACTAGCTTGAAAAATCTCTTGGGAAACATACACTATGGTGGATAGCCCCACTGAGAAAGCAGGGGATAGACAAAAAAAATACCCTGAGTCCAAATCCAAATAAGCCCCCCCAGTGTTTTTCATGCTAGCTCTAGGAAAATCCTGGCTATTAAACTCCCAAGGATAGTACAGCTCTTTTCTCCAGGGCTGTGCAGATAGAATTTATTGTCCATTTGGAATGATCAGGTTTAGGCTAATAAAAGGTCCTCTGTAAGCAGAAATGCCCAAGTTGATGTTTGGCAGAGTTTTCAATGGTGGAGTTTATACAGGACAGGGGCTCTGCACTATTTGAAATCACTCCTATCCCAGCAGCTGAAGATGATCTGACACACAAGTAAACGTTAGCAGGCAGTGACTGAAGGTTAATCAGCGCTGCTTTCTGAGCTGGGTGCTTGAAAGCAGGAAAAAGTGAAAGCTGCTCTCTCTAGCCCTTCCCTATGCTAAGGTGCTGCTAACTTTTATGATTTTTCCCCCCTTCCTCTTTTACTATCTGTCTTTATGCCTGAGGGCCAGTGAAAGAACACTGCAGATTCTAGATTGCTTTCAGAGTTTCCCTTTGCTGATGATGGATTACCATGTCAATTTAAACGGCATAGGATTAATTTGTTTCAATGATTTCTCTTTAGGCTGAATGCCAGTCTTTTTTTCTATCTCTCTCCTTGCTCTTCAGAAAAAATAATAACAATAATAATAATAAATCCTTAAACCCCCCAAACAGTTTTGATATCCCATGTTAAAAAGACAATAATAGAAATAGACAAGTTAGGTGTAATGTTGCAACACAGTTGTAGGTTTGAGTGTTTTTATCTCATTCTGAGGGGCTGCAGCATACAGTCAGTCACATTAAAATGAAATTGGATCCAACGTTTATTCAATAAATACTTGTCTTGTAGGTAATCCAGAGCAGAGTGCTTTTGACACATAAGGACTTAATTTGTCTTGGATAACAAGTTATTAATATGGCACATTTAAACTTGCCACCTACAATAAGGTCATTTAGATCTATAATACGACTCATGAGAGAACTTCATAAAGCCAGAAACAAAGTTTGAAACTGCCTCTGAGGCGTGGAGCAGACGCACGGCTCACGGTTTGCTCTTTTCAGAAGAAAGTTCAGAGCAAGTAGGAGCCACCCAAACCCAAATGGTGTGCATCTGCTCCTCTCTGAAAGGCAAACGTAAATGGAGTAAGGAGGGGAGAAAAAAAAAAAGGAACCCAAACACACATTTTTGAATGAGTAAGCTTTAAAGCTGTGCTGCGTCTGCTCGCAAACTCATCGCAGCTTTGAAAGTGAAAAAACAACATTTGGTTCAGAGTGGAAATTCGCCTGCATTTGCACCCTACCTCTTCCATGTGCTTCGCAATTTACTCGCTTTTAATAATAAGTGAGGAAGTTGGAACATAATCCACCCATAAATGTTATTGCTGTAATTTGACTGCTCTGTGTTTGTTCATGCATTAGTTGTATGTGTAAAGTGAAGTGGGGATGGATGGTCGGGATCCCTGTACAGCACGAACAAACCGAGGTGTTTTGGATTTCAACACCCAAACATCCTGCAATTGTTTTCAGTTTTGGGGTATTTTGTTTCAGACCTGTCCTAACCCAATGGTGCCTGCAAGAGGTGCATCAGGAGGGGAATATCGTGAGAATGCTGCTCAGGACGTGTTTGGTGATTGGCGATTCGGTCTCCACACTGTGTCCCTGAGCTTTATTTATTCTGCTTTTATGTACTAAGCTCTTGGTTGCTCTTGGCCTGGCAGATTCTGTCTCTTTAAGTAACTAAATCTCATTTTTAAGCTATTCCTGGGAAAAGGATGTTACACATGAGTAGAAAAATGCAGGCAAGAAAGGCTAATTGAATGAAAAGAGAGAATTAGGTTAAAAATAGAGTACAATCTAGTATCACATTTTCACTAGTGTAACCTGAAATGAAGGTGTCTCCAAGTCCCCAGTGATGCCAGAGTGTTTAGATGTTGGGCACAGATGGAGACACCTATTGAAATGTGTCTGAAGAAGATTAATAGGACTTGTCAGTGTTGGGAAAGCACTGCTTTGCTGTAAATTTCTACTAGCACAAGATGAATTACCGATGAATGCTCAGTTATCAACCCCATCACTATCATTGGACACTAAATCAAATTGAGCAGTTATCTACAATCAGAAAATTTCTTTTAAAAATAGGCATACACCTTTAGGCTTAAACTCTTTAATAAGACAATATCCTCGATGGTATGTGTGTGTTCACGAAGGGATATGATTTAAAGTTTCTATACAGAAAGCTTCTGTTCAGAAATGAGCTCCAAGTTCAGTGTGAAATCAGGGTTGTCAAACAATAGAAGATACTCAGAGAACGCTGGTTACATAATACAGAGTTCTGCTGGGGGCCTGATCCAAAATGGATTTTCATGCATGTCATTAGATTTTGGATCCATCCTTATTTATGAGAGGTTTTTTAAATCTCCACTCTCCTCTTATTTATAAACCCCCCCTCCCCTCTACCTTAAAGACTGAGCATCCAAATCATACATTAATGCAAAATAGCCATCGTGACTCAGGATATTTGTATAATAATAATACCACCCCCCAACATATTTAGGAAATTACAGTTTAGTATAATGAACTATGTGATGAAAGAGTCAATGAATAATGTTTTAACTGAGAATATTTCTTTCTCTCCTTTATGAAAAGGGAAGCTGTCACAAGTAAAACTACCACAAGCATTTACCAGCCTACTCCTGAGAATATTACCTGCATTTGCCCTGATGATGCTGATGACAGTGATATTAAATAAGCGTTATATACTTTTAGTTTCTAGGATTTCTTTCCCTCTCACCCAGGCACGGCATATTTTATCCAAGGAGATTTATCACGGTGTGTTTTCCAAAGTCAAATTTTCCCTTTTATTAGAGACAAGGGCAGTCATTTGTGTTGAGGGAGGGAGACAGGTACAGAGCCTTTATCTGATCTGCGTCCCCAGCCACCACTACCTTCTTAATCGACGGCAGATTCCCACTCTGGAGGATCTGGCCCTATCTGGGTTACTTCTTAGCCAAGGAATGTATCCTTCCCTTCATCTCTACATATCACACCTGTGATGTATGCTGCTTTTTGAGAAGGGAATAATATGTTGTTTACCACATAGCACAATTTCAAAGCCTTTGTGTGTTTCTCATCTCCAGCCAAAGCTTATTATTTACCACCTTAAAAATTTACCAGGATAAGAAAAAGCAGAAGTTATTTTCTTCATTTTTACACCCTAATTTTCACGCAGCAAATACCCTGCATTAGGACCAGATTCCACTCAGATGGAAGTTACCAACTTTCAGCAGAACGGGGCCGATTTCAGCCAGCCACAGCCCGTGCCCTTCGAACACAGTCGCTTTACAGCATCCCTGTGTTTATTTTTTTTCTTTGGAGGGCATGATTCTTTAAACATATTTGTTTTACACAGAGCAGCAGTTGAATCCTAACTTTTTTCTCCCCACAAACACGTAAAGAGAATATTAATAGGGAATATTAACAGAGGTGAGTGCAGCATGATGCTAGTTAGGTTGTAGTAGCTGAGAAATATGAACTAGTGAACATAATCCATAAACTCCATTTGGTTACTATAATATTCCAATCTGTATTTATTACAACCCCACTCTGATGCTTATACAACTGCAATTGCTAGATTTATACACTCTAATGGTTTCACAATAAGAAAAACCTGTGTCTTTATCTTTCTTTTCCTGTCCAAAATAACCCCTTCCACATATACTTCAGGCTTCTCCGGACCTTGTCTGGGTTTAATCACAGGCTTTGGGACAAAATGTGCATTATTAAGAAGTATAAATATTTTCAGAAGCAATCAAAGGGTTGAAAGATTGATTCGGCATGTAGATTGGATTTAATTCGAAGCAGCTTTGTTCTAATGAGGACTACTGGGATACAAAGACGGCAGCCGCTTATGGCCACCAGTTGGGAACTTCGACTCGCTGCAGCAACCTGTCAAGAATTCCAAGAAACTTCCAGGTATTGAACAGTGAAGTGGTGGGGAAGACGGTCGTCTATTGTTTGCAGCCTCCTTCGGAGGCTGGGTTAAGATTTCATAAGTCCTTATTTTACTAAAATGATAATTAAGCTTGTTGCTGCCCACACGGCCAAATCCTGCAGTCCCTCACCTGAGGAAAACCCCTATGGACTTTGTGGGTGGCTTTGCCTTGAGGGAAAGGTGGCAAAGCTTGGCTGAGCCTCAGCTCCAGCCAGTCTGGGAGCTGTGTAGCAATTTGTCCTGCTCCCAGACCTGGTTGCTTTTGCAGTGACTTATTCCATTCAGTTTTGCTATCTGCACTTCTAGATGTGATGGGACCTTTTTGCATAGGGAGGTGTTTATCCCTAGGGAGAATTACAGCTCTGTTAGGGCTTGGAAGCTCCTGTCTTGTTGGGTGACCCAGCAGAACTGATGGACCGTCCTGTTTCCTGCCTGCAACATCCAACAAAACATTCATGGGATGATGCCGAACCAAAGGGGACCCTTGACTGCTTTCCCCTCAGACTAAAAAACCCCAACAGTAAAATGTGAGTGTGGGCCATGGGGGGTGTCACGTCACAGGTACTTGGTTTCCTAAACGCCGAGCGTACAGTCAGAATCACAGGATATACAGGATCAAACACGGACCAGTTTCTCTCTCCCCTTAGGCCCCCCCTTGCCTACTTTTGTCCATAAAAGCAATAGAAAGAGAGAAGGCTTGAATTTTCTGAACTGTTTCACCCATCCACAGCTGGAATTCCAAAGCGAAATGAAAATGCCTTTAAAATCAACCCTACATGGGAGCCTGAGAGAACAAGTTTTCCTTTGTTGTAGGGTATAGTATTATTTGCTGTAGGTTTTTGATATACATTCTAAATTAGGCCTGCAAAGGAATGCTTCATCTTTAATTCATCACTCTCAGCTGAAAGAGATTAGCAATGTCTAGCACGCACCCTTCGTATGGTGCTGACCTCATCAAGTATGGCCTGAAATTAATTAGCCTCATTCATTCCAAATGGAAAAGGATAATGGAGCTGCATTTTAGAGATGACCATCACAAATTGTATGCAGCATATTTAAAATCTCTCCCCCCTCGCTCCCCTCCCCATTTAAAAAAAAACTATGTAGATTAAAATTCTTTCCAGAACTTGCAACATGTCGGAATTATCGAGGCATTAGGAGCAGAAACCATTCTGTTTTTATTTGTGGAACTGGGAGCCACATTTTGTATGTGTGGCTGTAAAAGCAGCAAGCCTGTCTTAATGGCAGAACACCTGGAATTAATTTGATATTTCCAGGTGCTCTGGCAAACTGGTACATCAAGCACTTGATGTTTAAACATTCTTCCACTGGCTTGCTTAAATCAATATGAAAGTGGTGTCCCTTTGTCATTCATACATGCAAAGTGCTAGCACAAACTCCAGCTTGGCTTCAGAGTCCTACATCACTCATAATCTAATTAGAAATCAGAGCAGAGCTGAAGCAGCATTCTTTGTGGATTCTTGGGCAGCAAATAGGGATACTTGTCTTTTGTTTCCCTCCTCGATTGCATCGTTCACAAGCTTTCACACCACATCTCTAAAGGTGGTTAGGTGCCTCAAGATGTTGACAGGCATGAAGGACAAGATTATTTAGGTGCCTAACCCGGGTGATTTCAAATGGAATTAAGCAACTGGATGTTACTGGGCTGGGGGGGGGGGGGATGGTGGTGATGTGGGGATGGGGAAGAAAAAAAAAAAAAGCGGCCAGTGCATATTAAAAGCTCTAATTTGTTTTCCTAAACTCTAGCAATGTGGGTGATGTTTTTCCAGGGTAAAGTTGCCTGCAGGGTACATTTGCTGAAGCCTCTTAATTTTTCCTGAGGTCAGCGGGTACCCAGTGTTGGGCAGCCCAGCCTCTCCTGGCCAGGCACGGTGGCCGTGTGTGCTCCGGCCGCTTCCCAAGAGACAGGGACAGTGACGAAGAACGCGGGATTTCCCAAAGGAATTTGGAAGAGGCCCATGTCTAAGACAATGCTGAGGATTGGGCCAAAATCCAGATCCAGCCCTGATTCCTTCATCCAAGTAACCCTGTGCTGACCCACGACTGCTGATGGATTGCAGCGATGCGGACCTTCCTCCCTCCTCACTGCCCTGCATCAGATCACCAGCAGGACCTGAGAGTACTGTGAGTAAGAGATACATTTTTTTCTCACACCAAATAATTCATCGCAAAACTTCAGATTTTGAAATTACAAGGTCAAAATGGCTCATATCTTCTATGCTGGGGCTTGGGGAACATTCCTGCAGTTCTTATACCCAGGAGGAAACACAGGGAAAACATTTTGTGATATGCGCTATAATCACCTCATACCCAGAAAAATGGAGAATTAATTATTTCTCTTTTAACACAAACAAACATTTGTCTTCCAAAGACTCCATTCATTAAGAACTGCCATTGAATCCAAGATTGAACCTATTGTTATTAATCCTAAATGAATTCAAGTTTGTCTACCATGAACAAAGCTGCTCGCCATCTGATAATCCAAATTTGCTCAGGAAAAAAAATGAGCAAATGTTAGAAGCAGCAGGTGAAATCATGCCACAGTTATTAAGCCTTCTTTCAGGGGAAGCACAGGATAGATTAAACTGTTATGTTAGGCCATGTTGTGAGTCCACGTCAATTTTGTCTGAGATCTTATCTTAGCTCAGAACTGTTTCCTCCTAAATGAAACTAAACGTTGAAGACATGAGAAGCATATTGACCCAAAGATTCAAAACTTTGCATTCAACAGACTTCTGGTCTTTTGTCCACAGAGTATCAAGTTGTAAATCTGTGGAATATTAAATAATCATGATTATCTTCAACTTGCCTAAGTTCATTTGTCATGCTGGGACACTGGCACAGATTTTCCTTGCTGGTTTTTTTTCAGAACCAGGCACTAATTTTGCCTGCAAGCTGGTATAATTTGCCACAGACCTTATAGACTGTGGTCCTATATTAATATTAAGTCTCATGCACCAACTGTGGGCTGTAATTCTGTCTCTGGTGCTCTTAACCTCTCTTTTCCAAACACCATTGTCCAATAAAGCAGCAAACAAAAATCTTACAATCAAAACAACCGAATTATGCTGGTACTTCGATCAGCTTTTATCAGGCACAGGCAGTTCTTGAGATTCAGAAATGCAGTGTAATTCACCTGGGATAAGAAATCAAATTTAAAAATGAGCTGAACAGACATTTTTGGGAATAAGTAGATTTCTAAATAAACCAGCTTTTTTGTTCCACCTTTTCTACATTAGAACAAATCAATATTGTCTGCACTTGGAGATGAGTTTTAACTGTCATAATTAAATATCATCCTGCTTCTTGCAGCACAGCCATACGAGGACTTGTACTCCTGACACAAGAGTTTCCTCAAGTAGGGAAAACTTCCTAAATTATTACAGCAATGATTTAAGCTCCACATGGTTCCATCATATTTTTAAAAACAAATCTGTGCCAAAACACATGGCACGATTCATCCCTGGAGTCAGAGCACTGCAGAGATGGAATAATAGAAGAAATAATATATTTTAAATGCTTTTTAAATACAAACATAATGATGATACATTAAATGTGATCTACTCAGACGGACTTCTAATTATCTACATGCAAACCTCATGTTCATTCATCACTTCATTCTCTTCAGCTGTAGTGTTGGTTTTTGGTAGACACTGACACTGAGCCATAAGTTTGAATGGGAAGGAAAACAAGGACAGTGCAAGGCTGTATATTAGCTTAGACAAGTAGGATGTCATTGCCAGCCTGAATTTGTTGATGACACCAGGTATTAAGCAAGTAAATCTTCAGCCACTGAAGCACGAGTTTGCTGACTTTAAGTAATGACATCCAGGAGGTGATGCAGTGGATTTACAGTAGCAAGTACCTATGGACTAATAATGACCACTTAGCCCTGACCATAAAATAACGAGTCAAAATGGAGGTTCACTTTCCCCTGAAAAGAAAGATTTTGTTTTTCCTTGTTCTAGCCTCATTTCAAATGTTCAAGAATCTGGTTTTGATCTTCTTTGAGGATGAGGAAGGACTTTTGTCTATGAACAATCGAGCTCATGGAGTCGCTTGGTGAATTCCCATTTGTACCCAGCAAAGACTATGGAGATGTTCAATGATACAAAAAGGCATCAGCTCCCAATCTGGGGGGTGAGTGTGAGGCTGGGCCTTTCTGTGGGCTGTGGTTTGTTTCCATTTGTACCAGACATCGGTGATCTGTAGTGGTTTCACCTAAATCCCTGGACGTTGCAGGTCCACACACACATGGTGACTTCACGTGCTGAAAACAGAAGTGTGTCCCGTAGCCATCATAGTTTTTTGTCCCAGCTAAACTATTTAGCTCCCCTTCTGCAATGTTTTCTTTCCATACATCCTAATTCTACCATCCTTTTCTCCTAATAACAACATAAAGGAGTACTCAACAGGAGTAATTACAGTAATAGTTCTTTTACTGCAAATACTAGAAGCCTGTAACCTGTAATTCACTTTTTCTGATAGTCTCTCATTCTAACACTAGACATGTTATTTTAAAATGTCTAGGACCTGAAAGCTAAATTTATAGTGATAGATAGTAGCAATGGAAACCAAGCCTCCTCCTTAGCTCAGGCTTTAGAGGCTGTGTTGTATCTCTTGGCCAATTGCTGCCTTGTTCACCTAGAGATATCATACCCACCACTCCCGCAGTGATTCAAATATCAGAGTTAAACAGAAGGAAGCAAAATACATCTGCATTTGTTTATTTTAAGGTAAGAATCTGTAAAAACTCAAGGCATACTAACATGCAATGTCTTTTTTTGAATTATTCCATGGCAAATTCTGGGGCAATTATTGCTTCTCCACAGTGAATCTGCCATATTTCTGATAACATGAGCTACCCTTCTTTTCTAGGGATGCACCATCACAAACCCATTGGAAAGTGTGGGGACCAAGCACAGGGAGATGGCTGATGCAGCTTGTTCTCTGGCCCTGGGCAGTGGGTCAGCTCTTGGTCATGGCACAAGCCACCAGAAGCCAGAGAAACATCATGGGGACTGTTTCTGTCTTGGCTGCTCCTCATCAGTGCTTTGAGCTGCATGAAGCCCTGAGAACCAAGCCAACACGAGTGCACCACCAGGGATTTTCTCCTCTCATGGTCTACACCTGAAACACAGCACAAAGTTCCACCCTTTGCCTCTGCAGGTAGGAGCTCAATCTAATTTACAGATTTAGTTTTAGTGAGAAGCAAGGCAATAATGCTAAAATAACTCATGCAAATGGTCACCCTCTTCTAGAACCAACATTGTTTTGTCATTTTCTGTCCATTTTCCGGATGAAGCAGCCAGCGTGAGGAGGGCATGCTGGCACACACCCTGCTTGATAGCTGAAAAGAACAAACTGACAAACATTTAAAATATGCTGCAGCTTATCAACATCCCAGTGAATAAAAGGTGAATGATATTTTCCACTGGTTATTCATAGATCTACATGGATATGCTGATAAACTGCCATTTAGTCCAGAGACTGGACAGAAATAAATCACCAGGTAAAATACAATATTCCTAGTGAAATCCTTTATGGAATGTGTTCTTGCCCCAAACCCCTCCTGGAATAGGCACAGTAATGCTCCCTGAGACCTGGCAGCCCTTCTAAGTGAGCATATGGTCTGCTCAGCTCTCGCAGTACTGGTGCTTGGTGAGTAAACATGCCATACTGTCAGAGCAAACAGGGGGCTCTTTAATAGCATGAAATTCTGTGCATGCTTCAAACTCCATCAGTACTCCAGAAATGGATTTCTCTTCTCTTTTGGAGTGTGCATGGTTTGCAGGAGGGGCAGGATAAAAAGTGAGAGAGACTCCTTGGATGGTGTCTGTAACCATCTCCCACAAAGCTGGTAATGCAGCGGAAGGGTCTTGGCATGTCAGAAGTTACATTTTCTGGTGATACTACATCACCTTCTCCATTCTTTTGAGATGTCCCCTGATGCATTATAACTCACACAGTAATTGGAAAAGAAAGAGGGACCTGAAGGTAAAAATCCCGATGTTAATCAAGGCTGGTAAAGGCCAGAACATTAGCTGCAGTAGTTGTTTTTCTGAGGGAGTCAACAAAGCTGGGCTCGTCTGCGCTAGTGAACAGATCCGGTCCTGCCTCTGTGCTCCTCACACTGGCAGAACAGTGCCCTGAAATCACTGGAGCAGGGATCGGGCCAGGAATGAGCAGCTAAGTTGCAAAGCAAATTAATTCCTGCCAAAAAAGTTCAGCTATGCTCAGAAGTATGCAAAGTGTCTGATTTGAGAAGTGTCAAGTAGCATTTGTGACCAATTATCCAAGATGAAGGGGGCAGAGCTATGTTTACATGTACTAATCTTCAGCCAAAGTTTGAAAACTCCAATTCATGGACACGCATCAAATTTCCTTTCCAGGCTTGGCATTTGCCTGTACGCACGCATGCACATTGCTCGGGGATGACAGGAAAACATGATTATGACTTGCAAATAATACGAATAAAAAAAAAGAAAAAGTGAGAAGAGCTGCCATGCAGCAGCAGTGTGGTAATTAAACCTATACTGCGATATGCAAAAAGAATCATGGACCACTGTATGAGTAAAATAGCTTTATCAGCTGTGCTGAAATATGATGTGTGGTGTCTCTGTATTGTTATTTTTCCACAACCTGTGAAGACCTGGGAAATGATCTACACAAAAGAACAAGAAATAAAAGCTGCCTCTGCCATCTTCTGTTTAATTAACATAGGTATACCAATTTAATGCAATTAATCAAGATAGGAGGGATTAAACAGTAACTCACAGTTGACAATGACAGTGTTAGCATTGCTGTGGCATAAGAAGGGCTGCAAAATGAGAGTGGTGACTGGGAACACTGTGAGGAAGAGCAAGCTGGCTGCAGTTTTGGGAGGTTTATGCAGATGTATTGAAATTTAGGGGCAGCTGATTTTCCATGTGGCCAAGTGTTTATCTGCCCCTGCCCTTTCCTTTACCCTCTCAGACCTTCCAGGGTAATCCCCAGAGTGGCAACAACTTTTAAAGTGACTCCTCTTTCCTCTAACAGATTCCTGATGCTAAAGGTCTGACCTTAAAATGAGCAGTGCATAGGGCAAGAGTGGGTACTTCAGTGAGCTTCTGGCCTTCAACCCTTCCAAATACAGCTATTTTGGTAACCAGAACAGTATATTCATGATGGGTGAGGGAACAGAGCCTTCCAGTGCAGGGCTTCTCAGCACATTAACTCTATCAGTGCTGGATGCTGCGTCCCTATGCAAGATGTCTGTGTCTTTTTAAGACCATAAATGCAGATTTGCAGAAGTCTGCAGCATTCTGTAACTTCATGGTTGTGCTTTAGTGCCTGATGCACCTAAAAACTGGACTGAATTCTGTGGATTTCCACATGGATCTGGGAAGAACTGTAATCACATGCTGCTGAGAGTAGCTCAGATTTGGATTTCTTGTTGGCAGGAGAGGCACAGACTAGTTTGCTACAATGCGACAGTCCTCATTAATGTTCTTCAAACCCTGATGTACTGGGACTGCCGCCGTTGGGTCAGAAGATGGCTGAGTTTTCCAGGCTCATTCTCTTGTCTTCAGAATGTTAAATTGGGTGATAATGAGTGGTAACTGTGTCCTTTTTTATGGTGAAGTTGACACTTGCCTTCTAGTAAACAGACACAGAGATGACCCTCCTCATTTCGCACAGGTCACCAAACAGCCCCGGGATGGTAGGGGTTATTGGCCATTTACCAAACTCTGTTTGACTTGGGTTCATGGGTGAGAGATGAAAGGCTGTATATTGCATTACCAATCCCTGGGGCCAGCCAGTCTCCCTAAAGAAGCATTTCATTTAGCAAGGCAACTGCTGGCCCATGGGAATCGGAGACTTGGGAAAAAGAGGACACAGTTTCAATTGCAAATGTTTCCTTAGGGCAGATGTCTTAAAGCCACACAGAAACTCACTGATTCAGTGTCACAATAGTTGCTCCAGGACACTTAATGACCAGCAGATTTTCCCCTTTAATTAATCTCCCCTTTTTCCCAAGAAAACATCCGTTAGGTTACTTGTGGTGTTTCTGCCTCTGCCCTGCTGTTTTGTCCATCTCCTTGGGCAAGACCATTACAGCAGTTGTGAACTGTTACCTTTTCCAAGAGCTTCAAAACTGACAGACGAAACAAGGAGTCCTCCTATCACGCTTAGAGGTGTTGGGCTCTTGGGAGGAGAAAAGAGTACTCCTCAAGTGTCCAAATATTTTCCTTACCCTAGAGAAAAGATGCTGACTAATTTTCTTGGCTGTAGTGGAGTGGTCACTGCTATTGCGGTAGTCCAAGTGCTGCCTTTTCACAAATGATGGATGCAGTGCTTGATGGTTACAGGAAGAAGGATATCTGGTTCAGACCAAGAATTCAACCCAGACTTGTCCTGAATTTCCAATGATCTGAAAATCAGTGCTGTTCCAAATTCATTATCACTGATTAAAATCCTCTTTCAGTTTCCTCCCTTGTTCTTTGTGATGTGAGTCATGAGACATTCAGAAGTTGCATTTGTAGTTCGATAATTTTACATCATTGTTGTATTAGTGCATCTGCCAAGCCAGCAGGTTTTTTTCTGTTTGTTTATTTATTTACCACTCCATTTCCAGCAAGTTCTTGTTACCCAGTTCCCACTGACAACAGGGAAAGAGGCACAAGTCAGCTCAGAAAATGAACGACTAGAAGGTAAGTGAAAAGAATAGTAAATGCAGGCCATTCATGTAACAGGATCCAATTCATTTTTATGCCAGGGAGATTTTTAAATGGGACTTCTCCCAGTGGAGAGCTCACAATGCTCAAGGCCTGTTTCACTATAAAGACAATACATAATTATTCTGGGCTTATTATTATTTTTTATCACTCTTTTTCCAGTTGCAGGGAGTGAAGGCAGCGATGAGATCAGGACCCAGTTTATTACTGTGCAGGCTGTGCAGCACATGGGGCTGCAGGACCCTGTGGAGGCAGGTAAATGCACCCAGGCTGAAGGTTCAGGTGACAACGTCTGAGATGGGAGAACCCATCACAGCAAAAATAGGGACTCCAATCCTGGGATCCTACTGCTTGTTGCTTTCAGCATCTTTTTTTTTTCATGCTTATTCTGAATCACTGAAATGATGAATTGAAAAAATGCCATGTCATTTGAAGCACTCTTTATTGTATTTATAGGAAACAGATCATCTGTTCTCTCAGGATAGTGGAAACTCAGTATGATGAACTCATCAGGAAAAAATGTAGTTTGGGTGTGACAGAGAAACTTGTGTTTTTTACCACAGTTCCATCTTAATTTCTGGTTTTGCTATGACAGACTCAGGGATACTGAACCATCCCGGTTCCTGCTTTCAGGCTGGGGTCACAAGCTGGACTTGGAAGAAGAAACTTCCATGCAGAGATGTGACTACAGTGTGAATACTGTGCCAGGGTAAGAGAAATTTTGTTTAATTCAGGGTTTATACAATGTATAAAGTCCATACAAAGTCTGTTGTTCATCCCAGCCTAGTGAAACTGCATTTGACCACTACCACAGCAACACCTGCTCTATTTATATATTAAAATTATTTTGCCAAGTGAGCCCTCTAGGACTTAGCATTTCATTCATAAAGGATTTTATAACACATGTCCAGTTGTGCTCTTTCTCTACTTCCTGATGATTTGGGTGATTTTCTTTAGCCAATTTATATTTTAATTAGTTGTAACACTTCTTTGCTTTCTAATTTTAACAACTGAGACTTGAAAAAAAAAAAAGCTAAAAAATAACTCTCAAAGTCTGAATGGATACTCATTATAATTTTCTCTTCAGTACTTGCAGGACCTAGGTTATCTTAGGTGACATTTTCATGTTGACTGCTCTGTGTTAGTTCTGCTCAGACAGAAGGTAGTGACAATGGATCGTGTGTTAGAGGTTTCTCTGCAGATGAAACCTACAGAGTGTCCTAAAGTCCAGCATCTACTCAATACCAGCAACTTCCACATCCCTCTGTGCTCCTACCATTGCTTTGAACCAATTTATTTATTCATTTGGGCTTTAAGTACTCAGATGCATTCCTTCTTGCTGCAACAGCAGGGATACAGGAAGGGGTGTTTGAAACCACGCAGTCATTTCCACCCTGGATTTCATGAGGAGTTATTCTTGTCTCAGAGATGACGCATTCAAATATCCTCCTATGGATTCCAGGTGAGTTAGTCACATTTAGATGCTTCCAAGTAATACAGAGAAAGGTGCTGAGAAAATGATGAGTCTCTGCCTCGTCACAAAAAAAAAAAAAAAAAAAAAAAAAAAAAAAAAAAAAAAAAGCTTAGAAAAAGTAGATCTGAGCAAATTAAATGTACTAGCCCTCAAAATGTTCTAAGAAGACCTGGGACAAAAGGGCTTTTACCTTAAAAACAGTAGGGAGGCGCAGTATTTACTTTACTGACTGACCCATCAGCTGCTCTCTGTCCCCAGAAACAGTTCAGGAAATAACTGGAAGTATCTGAAGACATAAAAAGGATAATTAAGTTTCATTGTGGAAATAAGAGGGTAATCTGTCCAGACAAATCTAGGACCCAGTACTGAAAGCTGTAGTATCTGAATATAAAAAATGAGTAATTTTGAATAAAGATGTCTATCAGGACTGTAAATTCAGAGAGTAAAAAAGTATCTTTGCTTAATAGACCATCTCTCTCTCCATCTCCCTCTAACTCATTTTCTTATTCTCTTTCTTCCTTTTGTGTTATTGCAAAAATGCGTGCGAAATCTGATATTGAGAATGCTTTAGCTTCATTTCAATCTTCTATTCTCAAAAGGTTTTGTTCCACTGGGAAGGTTCCCCCTGTGAGATAACCTCAGCCATGACTGCATGAGGCTTGTGGGGTGACTTATTTGCAGAGGAACAGCTTTATTTTGAGGTGGCTCTGAGGCAGCCAGGTCCCCACTCTTCTGAGGCTCTTAAAGATGTTTGTGAGCTGGCATGAGAAATCACCTGGGACTCAGAGCACACCACAAGTGCTTAGGACAGTGTTTTCTCTGCACCTTTTTTTGCTGAGCAGAATTGCAGCACTATAAACAAATGTGAGTTTTGCCTCATTCTTAGATCCTGTGAGTTATGAAAGCCCCCTCCAGAAGTAATGAATGTATAGATCATTTTGACCAGATCATAATCTATTAGTAAATAATGCTCTCTGAAAGTGTATAGGTGAAATAAAGAACTTCTTGCTACTATTGCTGTATTGGTATCAAGGATTACTGAGGAGGCCAGCATGATCCTGAGGCTTTGTGCTGCTGACATTTAAATACAATGCAGAATTAACTACAGGGTTGGGTTAGCAAATTCCTTTCTGGATTAGGATATTCAGGATTTACACTGCTGGAAACAGAACCCAAAACTATACAAGGCTTACCTGTGCCTTGGCTGCATCACCAACACCAACTTCAGCTCACTGACACCCTCACTCATATTTACAGAATTTTTCCATTAGATTCCTAATTTTGGTGGTGATGTTAATTAGCAAATCACACAATACTTTTCAGAATGAGTAGAGTCTGATAGAGCAAAACCCTATAAGACCTATGACTTTTCTTCACTCTCCCTGGAGGAAGCCCAAGGATACCAGACTAAGGCCTAAGGCCAATTTTCAGCACAGTCTATAGGCCATGGGAAAGTTAGGTTTAAAGAAGATGTCACTTTAGGGACATCTGTGTGACACATGCTGCAGTGTCCAGACATTGGAGACTATGTTTTTGCTCTAAATCTAGAGAGGAAGTCACTAGGAAAAAAAAGGGAAAGAAGCACAGGGGAATAAAAGTACTTTTGAAAGAGAAGAAATCTACATTTCAATGAAAATCCTTTCAAGGCATTTCAAATAAGAGTCTGAGAGAAATAATTACAAAGTTTGGAGAGAAAGAACGTTAGCTTTGATATCTTTTTCTTCTATGAAGCAATTAAAATAAGCAATTTTTCAAATACTAAGCAGAAAATTACTAATGGCTGAACCCAAAAGCTTTCATTTCCTTCTTGGGGCCTTTATTCTTCTAAAAAAAGACCAAAAAAATGTGAAGGTGGTTTTCCAGATAGATTAATGCTTAAAGCAGTCGCTAGTTGGATGTCATAAAAACTACAGCAGCATAGAATAGCTGAGATTAAGGGCTAGATTTAAATCATGCAACAGTCCAGTTAATATCAATGTCTAATTAAGAAATGCATAAGAAGTCTGTAATGTTGATTTGATGGAGAAAAACTCTAATAGGGTTTCTTTTGGAATTTTCCATTTCAATTGCTGTGTAGACTTTTAATGGATGTCCTATCCAGTCTTCGGTATTAGCAGAAATCACCCTCAAATTAAAACCAAGGCCTAAAATGCAACACAGGTAGACAAATTAGCTGGTCAGGGAAGCAGCCTGGGTAGAATGATAATGTGAGCTGAAGCTGAAATTTTAGTAGAAATAAAAGAGAACAAACGTCTCAAATCTGGTGTGGAAACCCTCTCTGCTTCTTGTTTGAAACAATCTAAAACCCTGTAATTTGAAACAATGTGATGTTAACCCATTTCCCCACCTCCCTAAGACTGCAGAAATCCCTGACAATTCATACTTAGACACCTAGACCACTAAGCATTATTAATTAGTCTTTTTTATTTAAAAGACTTTCCATAGTTATGCATATTAGTAGTGTGTAGAGGTGGGTTCTTCTCTGCTCACGATGGGATTTAGAGCACACAGGTCCCTGTCACCATCAGCGAGAACCATTAATCTGCCACTCTTCTTTGGGTAACTAAATCTCTTAAACCTCTGGAGCAAAACTAAGCCTGTAACATCTTCTGTGTCCCATGGATCAACCAAGATGTTTGGTCTAGATATGAAAGGGAAACTGGGTTTGTGTGTGTCACTAATGCCCTGAATTTGCTAAAAGAGCAGCAGTGTAACTCTTACTATGCACAAATCCACTTAGCAAAGAGGGGGAAAGCACGGTGCTGGGTTAAAGCAGCGGGGTATTTGTTATCAACACTTTGTTGTTGACCCGACAAATCCAGAGGGAATGATCTCAAGAATCCAGGAAGACGGCACACTCAGAATAACCCCTCTGACCAATGCATGCTGGGAAGTATAAAGTTCATTAGAACACATTAAAATATAATATGTCAGCCATGGCAAAGCAAGGCACATGATTCCATCTGTCCACTTGTCTCTTTCAGTACTAAATCCATCCAGAGACCTTTCAGAATTCTATCATTAAGTCTTGTCACTTCCACAGAGAGTGGAAAAGACTGGAGGTGAAAATTAGAGCAACAGTGAAATTTTGGGGTTTCTAAGCCACTTTTATTTTTGGGTCATTGCCTGAAATGTCATGGTCCAAATTCAGGCCTGACATTGCTCTGTTGATCCATGAGGCACAAATACGTCATATTAAAGAGTGATACCATGGCCCTGGGAGATGCTCCAAGGATTTTTCTCCTTGAAAGAGATGGGGACAAGGGCACTCCCAGTGAGGCATCTGCCTTCTCAACGGTACAGAAGGTCTAACTTGAGGGCATTCAGGCTGTTGGAGGAGTCTGGGTTTTTTTTCCCTGCTCTTGCCTGTAAGACTGGGAGGTGCCATGGGTTGGGATGATGCTAATATGATTATTATATGATTTATTATATTATTATATGATGATATTATTATTATTATATGATGCTAGAGGATTGTTCAGGTGGAGCTCTAATAGGGTGCTTTCTCTGCAGCCTTTATTAGATTTATGCAATATTTAGGGAAAAAACCAAGAATATGAAGCAGGCTGTCTTTTGCAAACACATGCAACAGAAAAAAACCCAAACCTTAACTTGCCCAACACACTTGAGAGCCACAAATTCTGTTACAGTTTTGCTAAATGAGAGGAATATTTCTCCTCTTTTCCATAAAACCATCCTTTTGGACATTACTGCAGTCATGACCTTACTGCAGTTCCTGGATTCCTTCTGAAAAGATTAAAATGAACTAATACACCAGTGATCTCATCACAGCGTAAAGGACATCTTACACAGGGGGAAAAAACTAATCAGGAGAACTTCAGTGCTGCATTTGTAGTAGCAGTAGAAAAAGCACTGTAACACCACTGTGGAAAAACAAGCTAAAGGTACAATGCCAGAGAGGCATTTTTCCATCTTATGAACAATTTGGATTTGTTCTACCTGATCCTGCCTGTCACACCTGTCATCCTCTTAGCTGTCTCCACATCTATCATCTTTCCTTTTTTCCTGCCTTCATCTACAATTTCCCTTGTCTCTCCTGTGCCCTTCCTGCCTGTTTTAATATTCCTGGTAACTTTGAATTGTACGCACTACTATTCTCAACTACGTCCAAAATGCATTTTGCAGAGTACGTATTTACAATCACCTTGCACAAAAATATTCACACACGCTTCATCTGTAGTTTATGTTATTCTGGATTAAGAACACCTTTTCCATGTTTTTATACAGTTCTCAGACCACGGGGTCATGGATGATGACAGCTCTCATCTACTTTGGAGCTGTTGTATCTTCTAAGAGAAATCAGAAAGATGAGTAGAGAGAGATGCTTTGCTTTCTTTGGTAGGAGAATCTATAAATTAATATTTATGTAAGTGAGACTTTCACCACACTTTTCATGTTGTATCACATTTTGAGGTTGGAAACTGGAATAGCTTGGGACTGGGTGATTAAGGTCTTTTTCAACCCAAGCCTTTCTATGATTCTATCATCTTCAGGACATGATGAATACAGTGTTAATAATGCAATCTTATCTGTTGTGCCCACAGGTGCTCCTCAGCTCTGCCTTGAGGTGACACCATTAAGCAAGAGGTGACAAACCGGTTTCCTTTCTCAAGCCGAATGTCACGTAACTGCCCAGGGGCCCGTTTTGGTGGGGGTTGCACCCTGACTTTTCGAGGAGAGATGTGCTGCTGTGGCCCCTTCCCACCCTGCACCCCTGGCAGGAGGAGACGAAATTGCTCATTTACAGCTGTGACATTTCTCAGGCAGGAAGAAAGGCAGAAGGCTGTAGGGGGGGATCAGAGTAGCCACTTTCAGACACTGACAAAGAAACCTCCAGAACCCATCCAGTGGAGATGACCTCCTAGTGGTAGACCATGTTGGTACAAAGGATGGTGGTACCTTTCTATCCACCCAACAAGACTTGCTACTCCTAAATGGGGGAGCAAATACAACCAACCCCAAATACTCTGCAGTTGATAGACCTGCTTCAGTGAAGAGGGCCCTGATCAGTGATGGAGTGTTGTAGGATATATGCTGCAGCATTAGGAAGGTCCAAAAAGCCCAAGGAGTGGTGCAGAGCATCTGTTACCAACAGGAGAATAGCATGTGAAAAGCTGTTGTAATTCCTGTCCCCAGCAGCCTAACTGGAAACACAGACTTCCCAGGGCAGAGAGGATTTGGAAAACTCAGGATCTTCAGTGAGATCTCTCCCCAAGCCCTGCAGATTTACCAGGTCAGCTCAGTCCAGGCCAAAGTTGCCGGGAAAGGTCCTCGGCTCTACTCCAAGTTCATTGCTCTATTGATTGGGAAGAGGTATTTATTGTAGATCAGGATCTTGAGCCAAGAAAGCTGAAGCTGCACGGACTAAATGGTCTATTCCCAGCCCACAGATAAAACAAATGGCCAGTTTTAGCCTAATCATCACTTCTGCTGGAGGAAAGAGAAACTCTTTGAGGTAAGTTCCCTTGGATATAATTCTTTCTTTCTAGGTTAAAGAAGGGCCACAGCTAGTACATATCCTGAGTCATAATGTGGATTTGCACCTTTCCTGTTAAATATAGCTGGTTTATGTCCAAAGGATCCCTTCTTTCCCTAATGCTCACTCATATTGTTACAACTCCTACATTAGTTGCAGGTGTGAAATGCCAACTGATCTACACTTCTAGTGCTGTCAGCAGGGGAGTAATGTGTGTCAAAGGCCTGCTTCTCAGAGGGGAGGTCACACAGATCTCCATTTGCACATCTGCTTTGCTAAACACAAAACTCTGGAGGTTTGAAAAGCTCCAATATGCACAAAATGGGATGTGATCACTACGGAAGGAACTTGGAATGTGCCTGTCATTTAGTAGGCAGGACACAGAATTTTCCCTCTGTACAAAATACTTCCTCTATTACAACAGGCAATCTTTTACTTTAAAGTTCTATATTAATAAGGAAAAAACTACATTTCTCTGCATTCCACGAGAAGACAGGATACCAAGAGGTTAAAAAAGAACCTCACACATTAAGCAGCTTCAGAAAGATTCTAATGTTCAGCATGTCCCTGCTTGGAGTGTGCAGATACAAAGAGCAGGAAAGTGCCTGATCAGAGCTCCTGGAGGGACTGTGCTGCTGGAGCCTGCCTTACACAGAGGCATCCTGGTTTGGTTCTGAAGGCTTCCAGAGGAGCTTTCAAATGTTTCTATTCCCTGCTGTTAGTGGATTTTTTTCATACCTTGGAATAAGTCTTCCGATGGTAATGTGTTTGCAGTTGATGCCTAGATAATAGTTCTTGCTCAGGGGACCTCTAAAACACAGTATTTTATGCTTTCTACATTTTATTTGAGATCAAAGACTCCTCCTATATATACATATATGCCTAATTCTTTCTTGATTTCTGCTAGAATCCAATATATCCCCCAGTATCTGCCATAAGGATGCTCACAGGTAATCTATACAGAGTACTTTTTGCTCTTCATGCGTTTGGCCTTTTAATGTCACGTTTATGACATCATGATGCCACTTAGTCTGTGCTTACAGGACATTTTAAACACATGCATCCAAGCATCCAAGCATCATTCACCACTATGCACTGTATTTTTCCTCCCCCAGTTGACTATTTCCAAATTTTTTTGGAGGGTAGTGAAAGCAACATTGATCCTTATATCCAAAATGAGGAAACAGGGACATGGTCATCAGCTGTATGCTTTGTTACATGAAATTTAGACCTTGCACCCTCACAGTAACTTAGCTGGAATTAAAGAAAAGTGATTTCCCCAAAGCATACTGGGGAGAGCTGAGCACATAGGACAGAGCATGTTTCATGAACACCTGAAATTCCAACCCCGAGTGTCTGCTGCTTGTAATGGACATCTCCTTAAGGAATCTGTTGAAAATAATTTTCAACGGAATCAGAAGAGATTCAATTTTAATACTGAGGAAGAGGATCGCTTGCTTTTTAAAGAAAAGTTTAATTCTGGAAAAGACTCTGTGTTGGTAAGTTAAAAGAACTGTGCTGTAGAAGACAGAGTTGTTGGTTGGCTCTTCATGGGAGTGTCTGTTGAATTCAGAGGTGGCCTTTCCCCTGAAATTTACACCAGAAACTCAGAAATTTCATCTTTGATCAGAACAACTTCATTACCTTCCTGACTAATAGGAATGACATTTGTTTCCCTGGGCTGTACAGTATAGACATAATAGACTCATGAAAAGAAATGGAGAAAGGGATACTGATTTTCTTGGAATGAAATACAGAAAGTTTGGCCTAGAAAAACATTTGAGTATAATATGCTGAAAGTTTAAAGAAACATTTTCAAAAAAATATTTTCCAGGAGCATGCCTGTTAGTTTTATCATCATTTTTGCCATGTATAATTATGAGAAAAACAGTCAACTCATAAGATTTTTTTGTTTCTGTGGAGAATTGCCTCTTCCAAGATAATTCTGTACGCTATTACTTTAGCCCACTGGGTATCATGTAGGGAAGGTGTAAGATTATGCACATGAATATTTCTGTCTACCACTTATGCGTGCTGAGACAATATCAACTTATACTTTCTCCTGTCATTGGTCCTTATTCCATAGAGAATATTCTTAATTACCAGCAAGACAATTTGGTAATATCATGTAAAGTGTAACAGCATAATTTCTGTGATGATTTACACCTGCTAAGGATCTGAATACTGAATTTTAAAACATATTTTAAGTTCAGAAGACAGAGTATTTTTTATACAAGGCACTATTTCTATTTTTAATAGAAATACTCTCATTTATTTAATTTATTGTCACAGTTCTTCTAAATGAAATGGAGCTTTTGAACATGAAGACACCATTTTTACACATTTTCACTGCCCTGAAAAATTTAGAACACACTTCTGTACTGGATTAAATCAACTCGAGTCTAAATGCCTAAACACTATTTTTGACAACTGTGCATGAGGGACGTGCCTGTACAGGGATTCTAAAGAATAAAAAACCTAAAAATATCTTAGTTGCAAAGAAAATTCCCTGTATTCCTTCTTACACTTTGTAATAGTGGTTATATATATATATCTTTTTAACCCTCACAGGTTTATCCCTAATTCTGTTGAAAATGATTGAAATGATTCCATTGACTTTAACAAACTCTGCTTCCTACTGGATTAAAGGCGGTATTTGTGCATTAGATTTGCTAGTGATGTCCCACTAATGAAACAGGTAATTTTATAAACATGTCAGGGAGGGTAAGTGCCCAATAAAAAGATGTCAGATAGAGATCCACAAATTACAGTCTATTTGTAATGGAAATAAAACCAGGAATTCTTACTATGAGTCATGAATTTCTTTATAATTGCTTCCACATTTGGGACAACATTCTCCTAAGTTGTCTACAGAAACCCTGCCATTCTTTGTGCTTTTGATGGCAGTTATGATCACAACAACACATCTCATTTCTGATAAAAATTACTTACTTTGGGAAGGATTGTTTTTTTCTCAAATTGCTTTTCTGAGTCTTAATTTTATCTCCAACTATTTTCTTATCCTCCTCCTCATTTTCTATTTCTAATATAAAAACAGAAGTCCTTATCAATTTAGAAGAGCAATAAAACTAAAGAAAATTCTGGCAGAACTGTAAAGCATGGTCTATTTTAAAGTTCCAACTCAGATAATAAGACTCTGCTTGTGCTGCACCTCACTCATGGATTCAGTTTTCCATAGTGCATTCAGTGTTGTAATAATGCAAATCAAATACAATTTTAATAACTCCTTCCATTAATGTTTTAAGACTGCAACACTTATGAGCATGATTCTAATTGCATGATTTTGCTACAGGCAAGTTTTATAGATCTGCTTGATCTTTGGATATTTGCACCGTTTGGATTATTTTAAATAATTAATTTTTGGAAGCATTTCAGTCTCAGTAACAACAGTTGGGTTTGATAGTGGCTGTCTTGTCAGTAATTGTATGTATCTGCTTCCATGCAAGGATAAACTAGATAAATTTAGAACTCTTTGGAAGGAGATGGCTGAGGTTTATATCATGGCAAATGTCACGAAGAATGTTCTTAGGACGTGAATATTTATAGACTATGTTAATACAAGGAGCAAAAGAGGTTTAAAGTGAACAAAATTTTTTCATGCAGCACAATTAGTTAATTAAATTGCAGGAATTTCTGCCAAAAGAATACGAAAAATATTATCAACTTAAAACATTACATACCAGTAAACATTCTTGTTTTATGCAACTTCCATTGCCAGTCTCTAATGCACTGAGTGATAGGAATGGGGAAAATACCTCATGAGAAGAATTAATTTGACTTCTGACATTTTTCTGTATATCTGCTGGGGGTTTCTGCCACAGGGGTCATAGAATCATGGAATCATTAAGGTTGGAAAAGACCTCTAAGATCATCAAGTTCAACCATTAACCCAACACTGCCAGGTCCACCACTAAACCATGTTCCTGAGAACCACATCCACACATTTTTTGAACACCTCCAGGGATAATGACTGCACTGCTTCTCTGAACAGCCTGTTCAAATGCTAGATCACCCTCTCAGTGATGAAATTTTCCCTAATATCCAACATAAACCTCCCCTGGTGCAACTTGAGGTCTCTTCTTCTTGTTCTGTCACTTGTTACCTGGGAGAAGAGACCGGCCCATACCTGGCTACAACCTCCTGTCAGAGAGTTGTAGAGAGTGATAAGGTCCTCCCTGAGCCTCCTTTTCTCCAGGCTGAACACCCCAGGTTGCCCTCAGCTGCTCCTCAGAGGAGATGGTGAGGGGCTTGCAGGATCTCTGGTGTAACCCAGCTGCTGATTTTAGGCAAGGTAAACAGTTGTTTGAAAGCTTGCTCCTCTCTCCAGAAACCTGTGTAAAACCTCAGGCTTTCCTGTCATTGTGCAAAGTGGGATGAAGAAAATGACAGGTCGTGGGCAGAAGGTAAGAGGGCAGCAAAAGTCACAAAGAAAGCATTTGCTGAGTGGCTGGTGAGGGCCCTTACCTTGACACTGTCCCCAGGGTTTCTCTCTAGTGGCAGGCTCTTGGCTCTCCTCCTTGTACCTGCCTGCTCCTCTTGAGCATCACTTGAGATCTACAGTAGAAGGTTCCCTCCTTCAAGATGAAAAGAAACACCAACGAAATCTTGCCCACTCTTGATTCCACATTTCTTCTGTAGAGAATTTACTCCAAATTTCGCTCGTGACAAATGCTTACACAAGGCTTGGACAAACAAGCATTAAAAGTAGCAGTGGGAATTTTCTTTGGGGGTTAAAGAATAACTATGAACCAAAATTTGCTAACTGTATGCTGAGAGGTGATTTATTGCCTGCAAAAATAGCATGTTCTTCAGTGAGTATGGCTTTACCCCCGCCAATGGTGAAGGTTTTCCTGTCTATTTGGTGAATTCTGTTTGGCATGATAGAAAAGAAGAACATCTCATCTGAGTGCATTTTCCTTGCAAGAAAAAGTTCTAACAGTCTTTCTAGAGAGTTTACACACTGACAAAGAAATAGTGCACAAGTTGTGCAAAACATATGATTATCCTTTTCTTCAACAGAAAAACTTTTAATCAATTCTACTTGAGAGGAATGGAAGGGGCCATAGGCTTAATGACCTTTGAGAAATATAAGTTTTTCATGACTGGATAATCAGAAGTATGGATAATTTCAGCAGTATTTGAGAATTTCAGTGCTGAATCAACTCAGCATGAAATTCTCAATTATTCTTTCCCAGAAGTCATCCCCAACATACACTGAATTGATGATAAAAGTGAATTATGTCTAGAGTTTTCCATGAAAACTCTGTGCTGGGAAATGCCAAACAAGCAAAAAGGTTGGGATTGAATAAAACAGTTTACATGAAGCATCTCAGCTAAGAAAAAGATGTTAAAGATTTTTCAAAATAATTGCAATTGTCCCAATACATATTGTTCTAAAAGTGAACATATATTTGCTTTGAAAAATATTTTGATTTTAATTTTTAATTTGTAAGTGAAAGTAAAAAATTGAAATATTTTGAAACTACTGAAGCAAATGGCTCAGTTAGATTTTTCACTCTTTAGCAGCTTATTGGTTAGCCACAGAATTAGCTGAAAAAAAAAAGGAATCTTGAAAACTCCCAAAGGACAGAAAAAGCACTTCCCTGTCAGGTATAAAATGAGAGAAAATTATAATGACATTTTCATTTAGCACAGAGATTTACTAAAACACCCACATTTTCACAGAAGTTGCAAAGACTTGAACTCGGACACACTTTTGGTTTCTCCCCAGGTGTGATGCTTAATGATAGCATTTTTACTAGACCTGGTCACCCAAACTCTCAGATAAAGAGCTGGAGGCATTCCAGCCTCTACAGGAGTAATAATCTCTGTTTCACACGGCACGAGAAGGAGGGCAGGAAGCACAAGCAGGAAATTTCAGTTTTAGTCCAAACTAATATGTTTAAACAGAAAATTAGAATTCTCAAATAAAATAGAAGTGAGCTATCCAAGGACAAAGAGCCCCAGATGCCATGAAGGGTTAAGCTTTGTAGGGGAGAGAGGGAAGGCCTGTGTAGCTTCACTGTGCTAATGGTGTGGGTAAAGAACGTTCTGAGATGCCTGCTCAATTTGTCAGGATTTTATCTTCTGAACTATTACCTTCAGCTTTCTCCACAACACCCTTCTCAGCCCTTTTATCTGCGAGCTATCTTCAAGTTAACTGTCTGCCTATTGCCTTGGCTGAACCACACTAATAGTCAGCTAATTACACATGAACGCTCTAATTTGCTTTGTCTTCCTCGAAAAACCCACGCGTGTGCAGGCACGCACGTGAGTGCACTTCTGCTCTTGCCATGGAGTTGCACCAGCTGAACCAGGATAAAATTTGTGTCATTTGTTTTCTGCCCCCTCTGATGCTTCCCCCCACCAGGCCACCACCAACGCTTGTCATTCCTGATTTGCAACATCACCTGTTGCTCCAACACCAGGCTCCTGTAGAGCAGAAACTGGAGCAAAGAAGAGAAATACGTGTTTGTCATTGAACTGAGCTGAGAAGAAGGAAGAGGAGAATGATAAGATCATAGCCTGCAGCACTTTGTTTATGAGAACATCCTTCCAGTGATATATGTCTGCACCAGGTGAAAGTATTGTGTCACCTCTAACATATTTTAAATGCCAGGGCTGTCATGCAAGAAGACAATGATGAACAAGTTTAAACAGAATATGGTTTTGTAGCCATGTACAGAGTTACCCTTTGAAGGTTTGCACTGGTAGTGCTTCTTAGCAAAATGTTTCCAAGCTCAGTTTTATTCCCCTACAGAACCCCTCTCACACAGTTTAAACTAAATGGAGACATTTCTGTTGCAGGCAAACTGATGGGGTTATACATAAAGCAGTACATTTCCTCAGGCACGATTTTCAGGCCATTTCACATGTCCTCCCTGCCGTATTATCCAAGTTTGTCATAACTTCTTGGATAGGAACCCCGCTCCACTCAGCAAATAGGCAAAGAAAGGTCTGTCTACACTGTGTTCTGAGGACTGACCCCAGGTCACTGCATGGCAGAGGTTTACTCAGACTAGCCCTAGCATGCTCCTGTAGACTGAATTCCGTTAGCTGCTGGAGCTCCCAGACCACATCACCTGCTTTAATTCCACACGAAAGAATTCTGTTTGCATGCTGCCAGGCTGCCTGGCCTGGTGGGACAGGGTAAGCAGGGTCATTTGGACGATTCTCTTCAAAAGTGCACTCCTGGGCCAAAGTGAAAGGCTAATGCAGAGGCACCTTTCCTCACCAGGCAGATATGCCCAGAGCTATCATCACATGGCAGTTTTCTTCCCAGATATTTATCTGGAGCTCAACTGCACGAACACCATCCCTGTGTTAGAGCACTGTTGCACAACATCACTCATTTGCTCAGACTGACAGCTCAAATTGAGCCTTGGGAAAGCCAACATCCAACACATGATACTGAATATGGGCACGACCATATCCACCTTGGATTCAGGTGAAAGAGCTTTAGCCATATGTGTCACAGGGGGATGAAGGCAACCGTGACACCGTGGAGTTGTAGGTCCTTGAGGAAGACTAAGGTCAGAGCCACTCCATGACCCATCCAGGACAGCATTAATAACACTTTACAGAGAGAGAGGAAAAAAGCCTGAAAAAACCTTCAAGGAGGCAGAATTTCTTAAGCACTTATTAAGGTCCTGTGTGGGCTTGTGTAATGCATTCAACATCTGTCCCTCAGTTTCCCTTTCTGTAAAATGGACATACCTTGTTTTCCTCACAAGGTTATTAAAAGGATTTTCCAATTAAGGTTTGTCATAAATGAAAGTGTCTTGCAAACAGTATTTAATCACCTGGCTAAAAATGGTCTCCAACTTTTTTTGGCAGAATATGAGTTTTTATAGGGACTAGTCACAGTGTCCAGCTTAAAAGAAGGCTATGGGATCACATGCTGCATCTTTAAGACAGAGTTTACTTCTGAATCAGTAAATGTACTAGACAAAGCAGCCATTATTTATGCATTCCTGCATACATGGCAAGGTGAAAATAATAGAATAAACATCATATACTTCATTATGATATCGGTTTACACTTCCAGGGTACACAAAAAGAGGCCATTTCATCAAGCTAATTGCCTGAAAGTAAAAGAGAGAGAACTTTAGCTATTAGTCTATTATGGGGCTTTTTTCTTAATCACAAATAGGGGCCGTGTGTCCCCAGGGGGATGTGTATTCTAATTTACAATTGAACTACAGATCAGAGCAATCAATCTTGTGCAGCACTTTTACAGTGTAATTGCTGCAACATAACAAATAAAAAAAAAAAAAAAGCATCCTAAGTCGAGTTTCAGCTTGAGGTGGAGATATTTACCAGGCATTGGTTCGGGGTGGGAGGGAGGCAGAGAGAGGAGAGAGGCACCAAATCCATGAATATGCAATGAGGGCTCATTAGTGCCCCAGTGTTGCCATGACGAATGGCATTATCCCCAGACTGGTGCAGCCTAAACATGAATTTTATAACGACCCATTTATCATGACTTGTCATGGGTTTCTTTACTGTACTTTCTACTGACTCTCTCACCTTCCACCATCAGCACCTCAGAATCCCTTCCTTTTGTTCTTTCCTCTTATTCCATCTTAGTTTGTGGTAACGATTCTCAGGCAATAGGGAGAGGAGGGCTGCAAACGTTGGTGTTCAAGAGTTTAGAGCTTCCCAAGCTGAAGACCCACCGCCAAATGTGTTGGTGGTCTTCAGTCCACTTACCAGTGGATAAGTGTCCTCATTGTCACAAGTATCTGCAATCTTGTCAGTTGACTCAGCAGAAAGGTCTCGGATTGACCGAGCATCCAGACAACTATCTTTTCACTCTGGCAGATGTGATGGATGAATCTGTTTTGTTGACCTAGGCCCGTCTAAAAGTGCTCTTCCTCAGCCCACTCCAGCTATGTGCACAGTGTAACAATCCACCCCTCATCTTCACATTGAAAATGGTACAAAATCAGATAAATAAACAAAAGCTGCTTTCTCCCCAGTTTCACTTAAACAAAAAAAAACTGTAGTAGGTGTAAAACCTAAGTGATAGGGAAGGCATTTACCTTCCAGGAGCAAGCAATATTAGTCACTCTACAGGAAAACAAAATTACTGTGAAGTAATTAGTGTCTGGCTTCAGCTCATTTTTGGTCACTGCACGTTGTCTGTTTTACTGCTGTCCTTTTGGCCTACCCAATCCCACATTTAATATACCACTGCTTATAAAGAAATCCCTGTGGCTCAGAACGCTGAATTGCCACTGCTGGGCTAGGGCCTGCTCTCTACTATATAGAGGCTTTCATTTCCCAAGTTATGAATCTGACATCTCATGGCCAAATCCATGCCAGTTTATTTCTGAGAAGTCTGTCCTCATTATTTACCCCAAATAGTTTCACTGTCAGTCTGTCTTTTTTTTTTTCCACTGTGAAGTGGCTGGAGTATCTGAAAGTATCAAGCCTCTCTTTGTTGGATTTTACACTTTTGCTATTACAAGAATTTGTCTTTAGGGATAGAAAAATCAAGCAACTTATTTCCAGCTATTACTTGGATAGGACTTCATGTTCTTAAACAAGTTGTGAGCTTCCATGATCTCTGAAAACAACTCTCCCGAGGTCTTACATCAGGGTAGTCCTACAGTTCTTTCATTACTCTACTGGATGTTTGAAAATATTAAAAGGCATCTAACATCCCAGGCCAGCAATTTATAGACTCAAAGTCTGGCGCTGTAGCCCTCAAAGCCTCTATTTCTTCCACAAAATCAGCACTTTGCTATTATTGTCGCCAAGACAGGCACGTGTTTCACTAGGAGTAGTTTGTCAAAGCAACAGTCCATTATCCCAAGATTCATCACAGGTTCCCACTCTGGTACACTGTGGAAGAGAGCCTGGATGTTAGCAAGGGAGGAGAAAGGAAAACTTCCTCTCAGAAAGGTGCATTTGGGAAATGACACACCTTGATTAATCAGGGCATAGCTGATTAGGCCAGCAAATGCTTGCCATTTTTTTTCCTTTTTCAAACCCATCTGTGTTCCTTTGGAGAATATAGATATATAAAGATATATGTATGTGCAGTTTTTTAAAGCCCCAGACAGCATCTTGCACAAGTCCCTGACCTTTGATGGAGAACTCCAACTCCCACTACAATACAAACAATATTCTGTTAATTATCGGGAGACAAAAGAAGAATAGAAATTGCTCTTAAAGAAGCAAACCAGAAATGACATATAATACTGCAGAAAATGTCCACTGTCTTCACAAGGACTCAGGACACAGCAAATATTATCATTATTCCTGAGAATAAATGTTTGCCCTATGACCCAGGTGATCTGATCATCTATTGAGTGGAGAGAATGGAGAGTTGTCACAAAAAATGTGGTTTAATTAAATTATTTTAATTTAGCTCCTATTAGGAGTACTAAAACTGACTGTACTCAGTCTAAGAGATCAGATTGATACATCTGATTGCCAGACCATTATCTGTAGTTTATGTGATGGAATAAGCAGATTCTTGTTCGAGTTGCTTGCAGTAACTCACAGCTCCTATCTATGGAGCTTATTCCATTATCTTATACCAATACTTGCAGCTCCCTTTGGGAAACAGGCTCATCTTTCTTCCACTCACCTCGTCAAGCAGATAGACATGGAAACAAGGACTATTAAGGGCCAGCCAAGGCACATGACACTGAGCTCTGTGTCACTTTAGCACCCAGAACCACTGGAATCACAGAATCACATTAGAGTTTTCTAGGTTGAGATCAACAGCCATATGGAGGGCAGCTGCCCAGGAAAGGAAAATGTTCACTATTCCTCAGTCAACCCACAAATGGCAACCATTAAAATAAAATAATTGCAGTCTTTAAAATATTAAGTCCTTGGTTCTAAGCCGACAGGACTCTAATGATAGGAAACACACAAATTTCGGGAGGAGAAAGGTGACTTTCATTGTCAGATGAATCCAGCTTCCAATAAAAATATCAGATTGTTTCATAGAGAAATTAAGAAATGTAAGCGACATTTTCAAGTGGAAGAAAAATCTACAAGGTGGGACTAGCTGTTTATCCTGAATTTAGGGTAATTTTCATGACTGAGTGCTGTAGGGTCAGAAATAGGCTGTCAACAGACTCACATGAGAATTCTGCTTTAAATATATATATTTGAATGTAGTAAAATTCTGACCATATAGTAAAATTATGCAAAATTATATATGCAATAGTTTTCAACATTTACAGACAGAATTCACAAACTTAGGATAAAAAAAAGAACCTGAAAAAAACTTCAGGTGTGATTACTATTTAATGATCTTCAATGTCCTTTGAACGGACATATATACAAGAAAATCTAAAAAAATCCTAAAACCAGATACTATTTCTCTGTGTAAAGTGACACACTTTAAAAGGCATCATAAAATGCCCACGCTGAACACAAAACTCCTTCTGAGTGAATACTGAAGTGTTTGAACAGCCAGGCAGTGCCAGGGACATATCCTCATGTGCTAGTAAGGGCTCCTGATTCTGCTAAATAAACCTGATCAGCCTTTTTTTGCTACTTTTGTGGAGAAATTAATCCCTCCCTCTTTAGTTCTGTTTCGAATATGACCTAATATTATTTTCTCTGTCCAAAGCTTGGCTTTAGTCATCCTAATGAGCTAATGATCTTTTCCTCTGGATATACTTCAGCTTTGTCTTGGAGGCTCCTCATCTTTCTCCAAGTGGAGCCAATGGCTTGCTGCTCCCCACTTTTAAACAAACAAACAAAACCTCCTTCTCCTCCACCCCCCCACTTTCTTTAATGACATCTTCAGTCATTAATGAGTTAATAAAAATCTCAAAGTCATCTGGGAATAGATAAGGGGGAAGAAAGAAGAGTATTGTACGCATAATGACAGGCTCCCTGCTGGCCCTAAGATGTCATGGGTCAGCCATGTCAAGAATGTGTGTGCCCAATCATCTGCTGATTTTTATCAGCAAGGCCTGAAGCAGAATCTGACACGGCCAGTTTGGGAGTTACAATGAATAAACAATGACTTCTTGGATTGTTGGCGGCTGTGTGATAGAGTGAGAGGGTTTATATATACTAAAACATGATGACATTAGCAATCAATATACCAATTACTGGACAAGTTATTGGATGAAGAATGCACATGTTCTGAGCTCTGTGCACTTTGAACATGCTACCAGCAAAGGAGACCACAGAAATAATGTTAATTAACCCGTTCCAAGCTTGGTATGCTAATACCTGATGATGCCTTGAAGTTTCTGAGAGCATGAGGTAGAAATAACCCTGGTCTGATATAGCACATTAAACATTTTAAATATAAGACACAAGCCTAACAAATTTATTTTTCATTAGGACTTGAGGAAGAAAGGAATAGATTTTTTCAAGTGAGCAACTGAGTGTTGGAGCAATGGATTCTAACAGACTCCAATTTTTCTCCATAAAATTTCACCCAAACACCCCCAGCACACTACACAAATTTCATCACTGAGAATTTAGAACACGTCTCTTATGGGTTGGTTAAGGAAATATCCCAACAACTCTCACCTGCCTATTCTTAAGTAGAGAAAGGAAGACAAAACTCTAACACGCTTCTTTATTTCTGTGTGACTGGAAATGCATTTCTGCATCTGATCAGTCTCTTACATTCTTTAGTGTGCTCAAAATATTCAGTGTTTATGAGTTTGTCTTCTCTTATTCTGGAAGTGATTGTGAAGATAAAATGACAGTATTTTAATTGAAGCCAGAATAGAATGGGATTATAAAAGTCACCTAATTCTGAATACAATATAGAAGAAAACTGAAGTGGAGATAAATGTTGCAGGCAGATCTAGATTGGAGTTAAATGGTGTCAGCTCTCCATTAAGATGGACAAGTCCATGATCTAAAGGAAAGCTCATGGGTTTGCCCTGAGATGCATTGTTAAAATGATGTGGGAAAGACAGGTTTTATGATGGTTCTCCATCCTTTTCTGTGTAGTCTCTGAATGACAATTTTACTACTATCTGGGAAGCAGCAATGCCACGGACCCTTTGACTTTTGCTCAGGTGGGAGGAAACAAGGCAGAGTGTAAATATAAAATTTAACTCTGTCTGCCAGAGCACCAACGCATGCAGTAGAAATTGTGCAGAAGTAGGGAGGAGAAGAGTTCAGGCATCAGAGTGGCCCTGAGTACTTGCTGTGTGTCAGGGTCTGAATAAAATCTGAAGATACATCTCTTACAGATCACTTTTGTGATGTTACCTTAAATTACAATCAAATCTGCTCCTGCTGTTCAGAGCACTAAGCACTTCTCAGAGTTGTGTTGAATGGTGATGGCAGAGGGACCAGCCTCAGACAAAGGGGAAAAATAGATGAGACTGCATCTGGTTTTAACTGCAGTGGTTATGAAGTGTTCAGCTGGATCCTTCCAAATGGCTCTTCCCTTCCCATTGAGCAAGTTCTTGAAAAGTTTAAAAGTGAATTTGTCCAGCATGTGTGATATGAATAACAAAATGCTTTTAAATGTAAATGTTTCATAAAAATAGCACCATTACCATACATTGCAGTGAATACAGTTTAAAAAAACCAACTCAATAATCCCTCCTCTGTAATTTACAATTAACTTTTTGCCTCAAGGTAACAGCTACATTCACAAAAATAATGGTAATAGATTGACCTTGTTATGAATGGATAACAAGCGGCAAACAATATAGTTTGTCACAGAGCATTAACTGTTACTGTTGAAATTGTAAATAATGTGTACAGAACTTACAATGTAAATGGCTCCCCTTAAAAATATTAATTATGTCAATTAAACACTTGATGCATAATGGATTATTCTGAAACCTATTTAAGTTCATGTCAGACTGAGTACACCATTTTCTAAGATCCCATTCCCAGACTACCGGAAAAATCTATGGCTGTGCTTTGATTGCTCAAGGTGGACAAAGGAATATCACCTCAAATTAAAGATATATGGCCACTTCTTTTATTTGCATGCTTTTTCACTGAGTACAGCATCAGAAGATGAGACTGTCTACAGACATAAGGCTTTTCTGAGATAGATCAGTCCTTACACCTGGCTGGTTTCTCCCACCAAAGTGATCTAACTCAGCATTCTCAAGCCAGTGAAAGCTGAGGGTGATGCTGCTTGAATCTCCTCCTTGTGTGTCCTTTGGAGCCTGGGCTGTGCTCATCCAGGAGAAGGAGGTTGCAATCACATGGCTTTATGGAGTGATCCAAAGTTGATATATAACACATGGCATAGAAAAAATTAGTTTTCTCCCAGTGTCTGACGACCACTAATTCATGAACAAGGCACTGTAACACACTTTTTTTGCTTCCCAGCCACAGCTCCTCAGCTGTAGTTCAAGACTGGACTTAACAGCACAATACTTCAGTGTTCTGGCCAATTACCACGTATAGACTGTTGCCTTATAAAGGAGGGATTCCCACTAGATTATCCACATAGAGAAAGTGATACTAAAATGACAAGCCACCAAGAGGTCAAATAACCAGTTGCCAGAAGTTAAAATAACTAGACTGTGGAGTAGCAATATCTGAGGAGCTGGCATGTGTCCCAGGACTGGTTGTCACACAAATGAAAGAAAAGACAGCTGGAATCTTTTTGGATTGACTGTTATTTTCTGTGAATATAATGTAAATCTACCACTCTGGTTTTTTTACCAGATGCCTGAACTGGGAGGTGAGAAACTGGTTCAGTAAAATATAAGGTCTCTTTATATCTCATTTTTCCATGTATGAGTTTCATCTACTTTGTTTAGTTTTATCCTTTGGGAACAGGGACTGTTCAGACTGTCTGAGCACAAAAAGTCTGATTACAGTTTGGGCTCTCCAGTAATCCAAGCAAATACATTGCATCCTCCCTTGCCAAAAGGTGCCTTCTCCCATCTGGGCAGCAACAAAGTCTCCACAAATGTATAACTGAGCAGGCACCTCTACCCACCATGGGGTCAAACTGCCAGCCAGGCTGGGTAAGCCACAGTTGGATTTCCCTCTGCTCAATGCTTTTCCCTGGGCAGCTCTTGTTTTTCCATCACTTAAAGTTAAGCTGTTTGCTATACATTCGGTGCCATCTCTTTAACGGTGTACATCTCAATGGGCAAGAAAGTTAGGGATTAGCAATGGGCAGAGGTCAAGTCTGTCAAGTCTTTAAGCATGTTGTTGGTTGTAAAAAAGATTACGTTACTGGCAGCCCTTTGCCAGATCAGTGTTTCGATGCCAAATGTTAATCCTTGCAGGGGACAAGATGGCTTGTAAATGTTATGGGAGAACATAGCTTTTCCTGTAGAAAACAGGCATTTATGGTTAAAACATGGATTGTTTTCTCATGCTTATGTTTGCATTTCATGCCAATTCACTCTTGCTTGCTATGAGCTTCGCTTCAGTACTTACATTTAATCACTTAAGGTCTCTAGTTGTAGAGTTGAGGAGAGAATGGTTGAGCTTTTGGAGCACTGGGGAGCAGAAGAGCCAGAGCTCAGCCTCAAGTTTTGCCAAAGGACTTGCACTGTGAAACTGGGCAAAGGCAACGTGCCTGCTGAACTTTTCTCCTCTGCAAAATGGAGCTCCATGTAAAAAAGATCCTGTAAAATTTTATTTGTGATGTCAGAAGTTCAGGGTGTATTGGATTTATAAAGCAATCTACCTATTTTAGTGTGGCTAACTATATAGCTGTAACTTTCTAAGTAATGTCCTTTCCTACAGTCATAGAATCACTGAATGATTTGGGTTGGAACCTTCGAGATCATCTTGTTCCAACTCCCCTTCTGTGGGCGGGGAACTTTCCACTAGACCAAGTTGCTCCAAGCTTTGTCTAATCTGACATTGGGCACATCCACAATTAGACACTTTGGAAGACCTTAGGTTTCCAGGCCAGGTGCTTACACAAGGACAGCCAAGGCATAAGCCAGCACAAAATTTTAAAATAACAGAAGACTCAGATACCCCAAAGTTTATTCTGCTCTGGACCAAGAGCACAACTGAGTGCGAGCAGCAGCAGCAGCTGTTGTCAAATGTGTGCAGGACACTGCACATGGCTGAGCACAGTCAGGATAATGTTGTACCAGTAGATCTCAGCAGCTGACAATGCTCACAGAGCTGTACCAGTGCACAAACTCTAGGAAGTCCTACAGCTGTCTCACATGAAAGGGAAACAAGCAGATTTGGGTGCAAACTACACTCATTTTGGCATCTAGACAACCTCAGTGTTCCTGTGGCTCTGTTTTTCACCCTGTTTTGGGAGGTAATGAAACTCTAAGCTAAGGCAAAAATCAATAAAGCTTCACTTTAAAGGGTTTGATGAGGTCAGGAAAACACCGGTGCCTGAAGCACATGAGTAGAGGGGGCCATGTAAGTTCCCAGGTAGATTTGATAACAGAGTTCATAAAATAAGAAAAGCAAATTCAGTCTGGGGAAACCTGAGCTTCTAGGTTTCATGCCGTGTACATTTAGTAGCTATAAAATTAGAATACTCTGGTAGAAGGGGATTCGACATTTTTTCTAGCAAGAAGTAAAAAATGATATGCAGCATCCTAAGTATTAAATTCTGTTAGTTCAGTTTTGTTATGCAGATGGATTTTTTTCCTTCTTGTCTACTCTTTAAAATGTTTTGAATTAAAATAGCTTACTCAAGGTCACCGAAGGCATATGGTCCTGCTCAAAATTTTAAACAAAACATTAGTTTTTACAACCTTTTGTAATTTGGTATTGTATACAACATGGTTATAGACGGAGTTTCTGTAATCTTTGCAGTGGGTGACAGAAATATGAGAGCCAAATTTATAAGCCATTTAGTGAAGCATTTAATCAATTTCATGCATAGGAAATAACTCCGATTGCTTTGCTTTATCAATCTTGCTTTCTCGGAGACCTGCAGTCACCCCAACCTCAAAACACTCCAGTGCATGCGGGGGGAACCATATGCAAAAATCGAACGCTGTACACATTGTCAGGAACTTCTGAGGGCTGTTTAAACTTGCCAGCATCAATAATCCCTCTTGAGGCTGCTAATATATTTCAGAAGGAAGGCAGAAAGCCTAATATTTATAGGAAGTTGCAAGGCCTCTTTTTAGAGTGATTTTCCTTAAACATCCTTTGTCTCGAATGAGTCTTTGACACTGTGTAGAGTTATGCAGATTGAGCTTGCCTCTAATACTAAAGTGTTTGTGAATGTTGCCTTTAATCACTTGCAAACACTTAAACACCCTCCCTGCACCATGTCCCTGTTTCCATAAACTATGACTGGCATATCATGTGCCAAATTCAGAGACACTGCTTGAGATGACACTGCTCACTAGGGTCATAGCAAGAAAGACAACACAAGGTCTGGTCTGTCTTGCAGCCCACTTAAAAGTCACACTTACCCACGACTGGGACTAGGGGATTTCGGGGAGACTGAGCTGAAGGATTACAAAAGTTCCTCTTCTGGTCTACAACCCATGGCTCTGGATGGACCACCTGACTTTTTGGCAGTGGGCAAGATGTTGGGAACAACGCTCCTCACCCCTTCCACAGGACAAAGGGTGAGCTGGAAGTTCCTGAGCCCTGTTCTGTATTCAGTTGCATCTGTACTCAGAAGGAGTTGGGAAAGATCTGCTCTACTGGTACATGACAGCACGAGGTACTGCTCTTTCTAAAGAAGGGAAAGGAAAACCTTGACCAAACCAACCTCATCCCCTTCTCCTACATCTAAAATCCCCATCTGGAGTAAGAGATGAGGCTTAAAAGACTATTTCAGAGCACACTTTCTTCTCACGTACTACAACAGCTTGTACAATACCCCAAGCAGAGTACTACGCAGTGATTTTTTTTCCTGAGTGAAAAATTCCTGAAGGAGCAAAAAGCCAATCTCTCTGATAATCATCAGCTGCTCAACTATATTAAATTTAGACAAGGCTACAATAGTGCCAGAGTTGTCCCCTGCCCTCTAAAATTAGAACTGAAAGAATGGTGGGCATAGTGCTAAATATATAACTCATTTAAAAATAATGTGCTCTCAGGCTTTCCTAATGCTTGAAAAACTGATCATCATAAATCCCTAAAGTTCTGTTTGCACAGCCAGCCTGCCTCCATCAGCCCCAAACCTGTTCCAGTAGGGTCTGTCCTTTCCTGAACATCCACTTTTTCTCAGAGTATATAAGGGAAAAAAAGCAGGAAAGGTTTGCTGCTGTAAAACGATAGTTAAACAGTAAACTTCCTAGTTATCTTCCAGGACAGAAGCTTCACCTGGCCTCTGCTTTCTGTTTAGAAGCAAAAAAAGGAAAGTAAAAGGGTTAATATTAACTATCTCATAAGCACTAGTTCTGGAAGAGTTGGTAGGGACCATCCATTTGAAATGATCACAAGTGTGAGGTTCAGCTCTTCAAGCCATAGAAAAACCATAACGATCCTCTACAGAATAAAAGAAGACCCAAAATGAATAAAGAAATCTAATTCTTCTCCTGTTTCTCAGCTCTAGAAAAACCTAGTGCTAACAATTTCAGAATCAATAAAACCAGCAGGATGGATTAAGAGCAACTTTGCATAGAAAGAGGAGCATGGAAAACCTACATCTTTCCTTCCTTCAAGGTCAGAAAAACTTCTACCTAGATGCAAACCTCTTCTTTCCTTCCCAATTCCCTTCTAACAATGCACAGAACCCACCAAGGGAAGAAGTTGTATTAAGGAAATTTATAGAGAGTTGGGGCCTGCATATAAATTGGACTAAAGGAATTCTGGGACCTTGCAGGACATAGAAATCTCCATCATGAGACAAGGGGTGTCTTGGAAAATGTAGGCTTTTATTTGCCAGTTTCTCTTTCTCTATTATTTTGGCTATCAGAGAATCTACAACAGACATCTTTGAGGAGAGTGACATGAGGGGAGGGGGAATATTTGTTTAGGAGGGTTTCATGGAAGTACTGAGAAAATGCTCTGCTGTCAGGCGTGGTTCTTCCTTGGGGTGGGGAAACAAATCTGGGGTCTATGAGAACCCAAAAACCACTTAGGCTGAAAAATTACAGGTGGAGACTGTGTGAAGTTGGGGGCCATGATTAAAAGAGAGAATGCTGCTTCACCACAATATTTGGTTAAAAAGGAGGGGTATAGGGTTTTTCCTTCTACTTCAGCTGCTCTTCGTCCCCCATGCTTGTGGGGTGCTGCAGAGGGCTCAGGTCTGTGCTCATGGTCTCCTGAAGGGCTGTGAGAGGTGCCTGTGCCACAAGAAGTGGGTCTGGACTTGATCTGCTGCAAATAGAAATGCTTGTTAGGGTAGCAAACAGGTCATATTACACTATTCTTGTACCTTAAATAAATCAAGGAAGGTGTAAATGTGCTAGTCATGAACTTATTTCTCCCTTGGGCTACTTCTATGAGATGTTTCATTCTCTTCCTTCCCCCCTCCTCATTCTACCTTTGCTCTTTTGGATGCCATCAGCTGATTGGAGGGGTTTGCTGAAAATAGAAATATTAAAAAGGCATGTTTTCTGTTTGCTCATCTGGAACATTTTGGGGGGGATTAACTCATTGAATTCTTCACCCCATAAATTTGGGGTTTCCCCTCTAGTTTTGCCTTGCAGAGATACTAAGGCAAGAGAAGTAGAAGTAAAAGAAACTGAAAAGTTTTTTTCTATGTAGACATGCTTTTGCAGCCTTAATCTCCAGGAGACCTTCTTTCCTTTTAAATAGCAACTAGGATAAAAAATTCCATTCTTCTCTGCTGGAGGAAGCCAGATGCTACCTAGAAAAGTTTATCATAATATGAATGCAGTTTTTTGGGAGGGAAAAATAGTATTGGAATTCAAGGTTAATTTTTTACTTTAATTTTTTAAAAAAGATATAGTGATTACCAAGCATGTGTCAATGGACAGTTTCTGGTGAAACTGGTGTTTTTAATGACCTTACTCTGAAAATGGTCACTTTGCCACCCCTAGGAGCTGTTTGTTCCTCTGTAGAATTCTCTGGACTTGGTCTAGAGCTGCTCAATTTTTACTAATGAAAGTAAATGAGAATTAAAATAAATGCGACTACCTGCTCACTTGCCAAAGGTGGTTTTCTTGAAGCAGAATAGACCCAAGCTGAAAACCTCAATCAAGTTTTTTACCAGCTAAAAACCACAGTATTTTATGGATGTAATTTATAAGCAGAAAAGAAGAGGGCTATTCCCAATATTATCTTTATCTTCTGGACATAAATAACAAACAACTCCAGTAATCAAAATTTACTGCAATTGTAATAGGTTTTGGCATCATTTATGTATGGCAGGGAATGTTAACATAATGTTGACTTTCAGGACTGAAGCCAATTTTTTTTATTTTATTTTTAAAATTTTTTTTTGGCTGGATTCATTATATATTTATATATATATATATAAAACCTCCCTTCCCCCCCAGTATATTTGTGACTTTTATGGCATTCGAGAGATTAATTCTCATACATAACGCTGTTTATATCTCCTAATCAGAAAGTTGAAATTATCTGTGACAATGTGAACACTAAAAAGTTGTATACTATGAAAATATTTCAATAATTAATGCATGCACTATCTAGAGCAATTGACAGTGAGGTCATAAACATAATGGGCCATCTGTGTTTGATTTGTATCTGAAAATGCTTAAAGGGAAAGGCAGGTAATTCAGGCTTCTCTTACAAATGTAAACAGGCAAGATTTTTCACCTTTTCAGAAGGTTGTTGAACCATTTCATTACTTTAAAGAAGAAGGAAAAAAAAAAGGTTTTTCCAGGCTAGAGGCTTTTAACATGCTTGCATTTTGTGCCTGTATCCTCTGACAAGCAGCACACACCAGTGGGGCTTTTAGTCTTCTTTTAGAGTACACAGAGGGCTGTCATTCTCCTTTATTTACTTTATATTGTTTGCTCTATAAAAAAATGCCACTTCAGGCTCCCCAGCAATCCCACCAGCTCACTTTGCATTCTGAGACCTGGGTTTAAATAGTTTCCTTTGGACCTTTCCAAGTTCAGATCTGCACTGGGCTGTTGAAAGACAGCAAAAGGTTTATGCAGGGATCTGGCTCATTGCGCCTTTATGACCCTTCACTGGATTTGTCCCAACTTGTCTCCTGAACCTTTTCTCCCTTGTGAAAGTCGAGATTCAGGTTACCTGCATATCTGGGGTTGGATTTAGTTTAGCACTGGATTTCTGTACTGAGATGGGGAGAAATGGATTGTCCTGCTATTGTTAGGAATAACTTTTTATCTCTGAACTTATATGCAGTGGCATAAAGCCAATATCAAGTTGGAATGACTCAATAAATAAACAACCAAATGCCCCTCTTGTTTTCACTGGCTGATTCGATGACAGTCGGGCTCCTGCTCTTGGCACCGACCGAGGCTCTACTGAAGGAAATGCCATTATCTTTCCCGTGCCAGGCAGAGATTAATACATTCTTAGAAATTGAATCCAGACAGGACTTCTAAATGATTTCATGTGACCTCCAGTATATCAGGGCTATTAAATACTACAAATTACCTATGATAAGACCAGAGATTGCAACCTATTTAAAACTCTGTACATTTTTCCCCCTCTGGTCTGCCCTTTCTTGTTCCTCAAATATTAAGTGTCAGCACAGAATGGGTCGTAGCAAGGTAATACTAAAGTCCAGAGAAACTGGCTGAAATATATCTGGGTATTCCAGCACAGTAAGAATCCCCTCACTGTCCCTGATAATCTGATCTGGCCTAATTTCCTTCTCAGATCTGAAACTGGTGATCAGCGCAATCCTGAATATGACAAGAACAGACACCACCTATCACTGGTGAGACCTCTTCATTGCCCCCCCAGACTTTGATCACCTCTTCAGCATTTCATATCCAGCATTGCAAAACCCTGGATGTAGCCAAGGGAAAAAAATACTGCACTAAAGCAAGACCAGAAGCTGAGTTACACATCAAGGTGTGAGAATTATTCTTGACATTGCAAGTACCTGTCTAATGCTTGGGACACTGAAGCATAAATATTTTCCTAATGTTGGACTACAAGGTTAATAAAAGGGGACAAGGCAAAGCTCCAGATTCTCAGAGTGGTAAGAGAAAGGCTCTGGTTTATAGATGTTGAGCATTTGTATTTCTCTCACTTGCATAAGGATCCTCCTCCTTTCTCCATATCCTCTCAAGCAGGAGGGTGTATAAATGGCTGGATGTTCCAAGTCAGACGATGAAGAAGATAAATTCCATGTTGTCCAAGCCAAATGGTCTCAAAGTTTAGCAGTTTGCAGTACTGGGAAACTGCATCTTACTTCAAAGCTGAGTTTCTGTAATCCCTGTTTCCATTTTTGCACCTTGTCATATTGTTGGCAGCAAGGTCAAAAGCCCCATGTTATCCGATATTCTCCCTACACACAGGTCCTATTGCTGAGAAATCAAGTCCTCTTCCTCCTTTTTTGTTCAACTGAAGAATTTGAGTTTACATGTTGCACAGCAGTGCTTGTTTCTAGCACCTAGATTATTTTGTTCTCCTAGGGTCTTACTTTGTTATGGCTCCCTTTTGAAAGTAAAGTCAGGCCCAGCTGTCAAATGATTTGAATTACCAGTTTTTGTCAGAGCAGATAATTTCCTTGTTTCTACTTGAATCTCTCTTTTTTTTTTTCATTCTAGCTCTGGACTCCAGATAGTTTTGGCCTCGTTATGCTGAGTAGAGGTGGAGATTAAATACTTCAGGTTCAAATGTTTTGAGACAGTTTCCCAATCTATAAAAGTAGCCTTGTTCCCTGATTTTTGATGTTTAGCTATATTGCAGTAAATACAGCATAGCAGACCGCCCTGAACCAGAACCTCATCCTCTCCCACTGCTTGCTGAAATAATAATTCTTCCTGTCATCTACAGATTTTATTAGCACAATTTTATGTACTATATGAAAATTTCATAATAAAGTTCATGATACTATTAACTGCAATTTGTGTCAAACTAAAGTAAAACCTGACCTAGCCATAGTCTGTGACAGATTAGGGAAAGATTATTGGAAAGACAACTCTGTACCTTCCTGATTTCAAAATCAGCAGTTAAAAGACATCCAAAGCTGATGCTTAATATTACTCAGTGAAGTTTCATGGTTTTTAAAATCCATATATTCTTTTGTTGTCTCCAAGATTTTTGAAAATGAGTTCCATCATTGAATTCACACTGAGGAGAAAAATACTTCCTTGTAGCAGGTGCCCTATATCATATTATGAAAAAGAGTGAATAATCATTCCCTACTTACCTTCTCTATTCCAGATTTTATAGGTCAGACATTGTGTTCTCTTTTTCTTTTTCAGATATCCTTTACTTAAAAGAAGCAGGAAGGTGTTATAATTTTCTGCATCTCTTTTGAGTCAGAGTGACCAGAACTACTGTGGATTTATACATGGCATGAGGATATTTTCTACATTTTCATTCTCTATTCATATTCTTCTATCTTATTTTCCCTTGTGCGAGGCACTGAATAGATGCTTTACAGTGAATTATTCACAATCACTGAGATCTTTCTGGCACAGGTGCATCTACAGCCTCTGTGTGTGTCTGTATTGCACTTTTATTACTCTCCCCCCAGTGATATTGAATTTCTCCTGTTTTTCTAGTACTCTGGCACTTAGTATGGTGAGATATTTTAGCTTGGATAGTGTTGGATAATTCTCTATCACTTACACGTATTTGATCAGCATAGTTGGTGACAGACTCCTGGGGGGCCCTGCTCAGTAACTTCCCCCACTCTGAAAACTGAGTATTTACTCTTGTAACCATCACATTTACATCAACTCAGTTTAAAGCATTGAAACCTTCTCAAAGCCTGTCTAAAAATCTGTGTGCCCTTGCTGGAGATGCACATGAAGTTACTGATTCCTTTGGCAGAACCTTGCTAAAAGGACTTTGTGCAGAGCAAGGAATGGTTCTGAATATCACTTGGCATTAAAAGCTGTGGTGGTTTTGCTTGGTTAAATTTAAAATAATTTCAAAAGGAGAATGTGTTTTTCTACTTAAGACTATGATCTGGCATTTGGGATATACAGGTTGTACTCCTTCTCTGCCAAAAATCTGTCTTACTGAGCAAGTTGTTTCATCTTCCTGCAGTGCAGTTGCTCAGAGGTGCAATCATTACTTATTTCTTCCATGTCCTCTCTTTAGCTTCTAAGCTTTCCAGCATAGGGGTAGCATATTTATAACTAGATTTTTCTTTAAACCATTTTGTTTGGTAACTCTGGATGATGTCATGATCCAAGCTGATAATGCATTTGTTAAGGTCAGATAGTCTGATAAGGGCGTTAAGTCACTCCTTTTAATCAAGCTCCATTTCACTCTTTCAGTTAATACTTTTTTTCAATTTCAGTAATACATTGTCTCAATGAGAATATTTGTTTTGGCCACTATATCAACCAGCATGCCAAAATACAAAATCCTGTGTTATTTAGAGTAAAATTAATTTGCTTTTATTCTGCTGTTTTAAAGAAACTGGTTAATCTCTAGCAGTAGTAATAAGAGTAAAGGAAAAGTCATGAGAATCTAATTTCATGAGATTTCATTAAGGTGTGATAATTAAGAAACAGGAAGAGGACAAAAAATCACAGTGCCTCAGCACTGAAGATGTTGTGCCTTCAGAGTCTGAGTAATAACTGTTGGGTCAGTGACTATAAACCAGTCCTATAAATGCAGAATATAGGATCTGAATAGGGCATTTCCTCACAATGATTATGCCAGCAGCTAATGGTCACATCCAGTGGGTCACCTGTTCTTCCTCCCTCCCCTTTTGAAGAGACACCATCCCTGTTTTCACTCTGCATCTGTCATAAGGACACATTGATTTCCTTTCGGAGGGAAACACATATTTCTTCCCTCCTGCTAAGAAGATAAATCTGACAGATTTTAATCAAATGTAGTTGTTCACAACTATAGAAATGTTTCCAGTGGCACAGATGAAAACCTTTTTTTTCTTTCTATTTTTTTTTTTAAAGGGGGTTTCTGGAAGTCAAGTTTATTTGGAGAGTGCACCTGTGCTAAAAATTTTACTATATGCACCAGCAGTTAACATTTGGGAATGCCCTATGGGCAGGTTTAACTTTACTGCCCTCCAACATAATGCCTGTCTTGTAGTGGTAACCATGAATACTGCCATAGTTAAGGGTCTGTCAGTGGTTCTGTCATAAACTCCCCTGTTTCCAGGGTTTTTATAACTCAGCCATAAAAACTCTCTCCAAGCTAAAGCGTAGCTTACCAAGGCAGACCTGATTCTGATCTTGGAAAGGCAGATGATACATATCCCTCTGTGTCTTCTGAAATTAGCTATGATCCCCCAGGAAGGGCTCTCACAAACCATGGGTGCCATACATGTCCAGCAATATATGATAGATGAAGGGGAAATAATGTCTTACAAAGGCTTTCATCCTCTTCAAATGGCAAGTAAATTGGCCTTTTTACTTTGAAGGAGGAGAAGTCAAACAACACAGTGCTTTCCAATTTAAATTGCATTTTTACTTTAGCCTTTTATTTCTTAAAGTAACATTAGGAGTTCATTATTGCTTAGCCTGGGCCATAGGAAAATATCTGATAGCATTTAGAGATGTGGAAAATCATTCACTATTTAAGTATTACTCTGGATTTAAATCTGTGGGAATGAATGTAGAAATGGAAATCCTGAAGAAAAAGATCACTCAAGTCTGAGTAGAGCCAATGTTCAGCAACACAGAAACCATGGCTATTTTGACCTTGAAAGAAAGGGAATGGTGTTAAAAAAGTAAAATTGCAATTTAAATTTCTGTTAATTTGTCTGTAGATTTAACCCAGCTTGTAGGCAAGGCTGGCTGCAAAGAGCTGCAGGAGTAGAGCAAATATTGGTGCATAATAAAAATATTCTAAAATGGCTGCTTGTATAGATTTGGAAATAGCTTATACATTCCTCAGTAAAATTAGAATGTGATAGATGGATGTTAGCTGAACGATGGTTCTGATGCTGTGTTAATGCCCACTAATTAAAAAAATACAGCAAACTTTGGATGCTGGATATATTAGGGTTGTGGAAGATTTTTTTTTTTGGGAGCAGAAAGAATTGTTCAACTCTGCCAGGATATCCACAGGCGTTCCATTCTACACTGAATTCTATGCTTTCCATTATCTCCTAATGGTTGAGGTGCTCCAGTCCTCCTTATTTCCTTCCTGAATGCTCCAAAGATGAACACTCACTTTTAAACACTATTTCTGCTGCTTTGTTATAGGGAACTTTCAAGGTTTGTGCCCTGAATCAGATAATTCAGATCTTACTCCTCTTAAGAGGCCAACAAGATGATCTTTTGGTGACCAAGGTTTCCTCTAACATTTGTGTCTTTATGAGTCTCCTCTCTTCAAGATATGAAGGAAGTTTCTCCTTTTAAGGAGTCCAGTCTCCCAGTAATCTTGGGGTGGATTTGCGCGTTTAAGTCCCATCAAATGCTAATAGGAATTCCTTGGTCAAATCCTCCACCCTGTCCCTCTTCATGCCTCACTGGGAGAAAAGAGCCATTAGTGTGTTCAAAAGTAAATTTCAAGGTTTCCTTTTTGTGTGTTCCAATGGCTGAGGTTTATTCCTCTCCTCCTTTTTATTTTATTGTGAGGCACCTTGAGTTATTTGCATGATAAGAAACCCTGTAAATGGATTATATTGTAATGCATTGTGTAGGTTTAATGCTGACAACAGCTTGGTTTGGAAGTAAGATAGCAACTTAGATTTTTAGTTTCTGATGTGCCGTGCAGAGAAATGCCTTTTGAGAAGCATGAGGCAAAGCAGGAGGGATGAGGAGGAGGCAGCCAGAGTTAAGTTGTATGAATAACATGAGGGAAGGCCGGCGTTCAAGACAAGATGAATGCATTAATTTCTTGGCCCTCAAACTGGGGAGAATCAACAGCACAAATGCCAGTGGCTCCCTCTTCTATACTCTAACACTTAATGTGTTTTTCCCCTTCACTTTTTTCCAAGGATAGCAGAGAGATGGCAATGTTTTTTGGTAACAGCCTTTCACATGGGGTGGGTGTACCTTTGCAGACACTGTGCCTAGAATATTTTGTCATTATATACTACCTACTTAGAGGATGAAGTCGGTCCCCTGGAGAAGCCCTATATTTCAGAAAAAATGGCGAAATGAGCAAAAGGTCTGTTTTTTGGGGAAAGTAGATTGCCCTTAAGTCTCACTGGACCATGTAATGAGTGCTGGTGCAGGAGGTTTGGCAGTCTGAGCATGGAAAACATACACTTCCCAGGAACAGTATGCTTAAATCCTGGCAGAAAGAGCTTGGCTTTTCCTCCCAAGGTAAGTATGGAGTTTGCATGGAGTGGGTATTTTAGATAACGCCATAAAAATATAAACTTGCTGTGGAGACTAAAGTGCTTTTCATCTCTGCTAAGTCCTGCTCAAGGCTACATTTCACGTTACTTGCTTGAGATACTTTGTGCGAGTGGCAGAAATATTCCTCTTGCTCCCTTTCAGTTACAATAAAGCTCTCCAATTTCTTAAACTTTGTTCCATATAACTCACAGCTTGAATAAAATGATAGCAATTAAATCAAAGGTGATGACTTTGTTTCACTTGTATCTTGTTGCCTTGATTCTTCATGGTACCCAGCACCCTTGTGTTGGTTTAAAGTTCTTGGGCATTTTAAAGCTCTTGGGCATGTCTTCAGCTTTTGGCTTGTACATGGTATAATTTCACACTAATAAACTATTCACATATCCCACGTATTTTAAATAACTCTTTATTTTCTGTAGTGGTTGAATGGAGGAAGCTGAGCAGTCGTGCAAAATTTATGCAACACTTAAATTAAAATGAAATGCTGCTTGGAATCACTTTAGGTTTCATTTTTTAGCTCAAAGTAGTCATGAATAGCATTTTGAAAAGCACTTTGATCATTGCTCTGTTAAAAAAACAACAGAGGAGAGAGGGGAGTATCTTTAGGGGAGAAGCCTTTGAAATCATAAAGTGTAACTAAACTTAGTCAGCATACTGTGACCTGTCAGGAAAGAGCTGATCCTATTTAAGCTCTGCTGCATGCTGCCAAAATACTTTAAAGAGAATTCTGTAGATTTCTGTGTTTCCTGACATCAGTCTGGCACAAGAGGAAGATTGGCTGCTATTTTTTTTTTTTAAGAGAAAAAGAAATGCTTAGAAGTGCCACCAAAGCATCCCTTACTTAGGCCACTATGCTGGTGACGCTGCAGTTTCTAGGACATATTGTCACTCGATCCAGCTCTGAATCTGTGATTGAAAAAGGGAGAATTTTGGTTTACCAATCCATTCTTTTCAATTAAAATATGTAGAGCATCCTGTCTTCCCTGCAGCTGGGATTGACTCCATGGTTATGAGGAAAGAATTAGGCACTAACCATCCCTTACGGATGAGTGGCGTGTAAATCTGGATTAATTCTAGCAACTTGAGGGAAGCAATATAAGGATCTGTCTCACTCCAGTGCATGGTCTTTATGCCATTGAATTCCTACACTGATAAAGAGATGCTGTACAGTTGTACATCCAAAACCAGACTTGGGGCAAGAAACTTTTGATAATAGTTTAAATTAAAACAACTGGTGCTTTTAAAGAGAGGAAGAGGTTCTTTGTGACGTACAAATAAATTCTCCATCTCTCTCTGTGAAGACATCACTAACAACTCATATAAACTCTTCTTGTAAAAAGAGTGTTTGTGTTCTAATAAGAAGTTTTGCAATCTGGAACAAAATGTTACTGATTGGGGAATTTGGATCTCAGCTGCTCCTTAATGACTCCAGATTGAATTCCATTCTTGACGGTGCTATTATTCCAGACTTGTATAAGGGCAATAGACCATACATTAGGGAAATCAGTGTTACTGAATTATTATTTGATTAAAAAAAAGAAAGAACCTTCAGTTGTCACTAAAAGCAGTACTTTGATGGCTTTTTGCTGTTGAAATTGTCTGAAGCAGTCTGTGCAAATGGTATTGCTTTCCACAAAAATATCTGTCATGGAAAGTGTCCTTTCCTTTTGTGGGAACACCTGTTTGCGTGGTTTCTGCACTATGTGGGGTGAGAGCATTGGATCCAAGACACCCCAGGATGCAGTAGAATATTGCAAAATAAATCAGCCTGCCTTTGAAATCTGAAAGAAATTTTGCTTTTTATACAGGGACACAAAGCCTGATACAGCCCTGCTGTTATCTAAAAGAAAAACAGAGTGATCAAAATTGGTAATAATTCTTCCATTAAGTGGCAGATAAAACTTTAATTAAGACAGCCTACTGGAAGCTCAGGATGCTTCAAGTGTGACTAATCCTGACTGGAAAAAATATTAATTTTAACAAACATTAATTAGCAAGTTTTTGTCTGCGGCTGAGAAGACAGCTGTTGCACGCAGTGTCCGCGCAGCAGTGTGTATGGATGTGCACATTGGAGCATGTGACACGTGCTGATGGAGGGGTCTCACGTGTCCCCCAGTACTTAATGCAAGGTGGATTGGTGTCTGAGCAATGCATCCAAGGACGTGGACACATGAATTTCTCAGTATGATGAATGTAGCACACATCAGCACCAGAAACCCAGTGGCCAGCATTGGTTGTTCGTACATGGGGCTGCACCAGCACCTTCCAGTGAGTCACCAGGTGGGCGCTGATTTGGAATGTCTCCATTTTTGTGTGCCAGGGTGAACTCTTGTGACACTCCACCAGGAGTTCTGCATCCAGCTGTGAGACCCCCAGGATAAGAAGGATGGGGACCTTTTGGAGTGAGTCCAGAGGAGGCCATGAAGATGAACCAAGAGCTGGAACACCTCCGCTATGGAGACAGGTTGAGAGAGCTGGGGTTGTTCAGCCTGGAGAGGAGAAGGCTCTGAGGAGACCTCACAGCACCTTTTGATGCCTAAAGGGACTCCATGAGAGCTGAGAGGGACTTTTGACACGAGCATGGAGTGACAGGACAAGGGGGAATGGCTTTAAACTGAAAGACAACAGGGTTAGATTAGATATATGGAAGAAAATCTTTACTGCAAGGGTAGAACAAGTCCCTGGAGGCGTTCAGGGAGAGGTTGGACTGGGCTTTGAGCAAGCTGGTCTCATGGAAAGTGCCCTGACCATGACAGGGGTTGGAAGAAGATGATCTTTAAGGTCCCTTTGAACCCAAACCATCATGTGATTCTCTGAAAACCTGGCCCCACTAGTTCAGGCTCCTGGCGGCTGCAGGGAGCGGCTATACCTCTGATTGTCCCCTTCAGCTGAGGCGTCTGGGGCTGTTTTCCAGAGCCCTGGAGTTTCCCCATGGCTCATAGCCTCAAGGGGCTGCACAGCTGCTTGTCCTAGAGCCAGATCAGACTGAGGTCAATGGCATAACTTGCCCTCCAATTTTTGGGGACTAAGGTTACACCGCTGATGTTACAGGAGAAGTGCCAGATGACAGAATCAGCTGGATGGAGTGGCTACTTTAGAGTATTTTGGCCTTGTGGCTTGAGCATTTGGGTTATATTTTAGCAAGTGAGATGACCATTCTTTACAGATATTAAGAATGCAGAGCCTTGTGAATAGCGGAAAATCTAACATTTCATGGATATCACAACTCATGCTCTTTTTTCCGCAATACTAGTGGGTTGTAATTCTTTTTTGCCCTCTATTATCCTTTTACACTGCCACAGAATGTACTTTCATCTTTTGGAAATGACCCTTTAATGCAGTGGCTAAAATTTAATTTAGGATCCTTTGTTTTAAAAAGTGTGTGCCTTGTTTCACAGGAATAACAATGGGGCTTCCACGGTTTTTATTGTGACTGTTAGAGTGAAAATGCATATTTGAAAGATATTTATGAGATTTTTTTTTTCCTGACTGCTCAATCTGCAAACTCTGCTCAACCTTGGAGACCAGGCTGTGTTCCTCCTGGTGTGAGCTCTTGTTACCAAGACAAATTCTTCCAGTGATGGCTTTGTTGCCTCCTTCGTGCTAAAACAAGCATAAAGTAATTAAAACTTAATTTTCTTTGCAAGACATGGAAAGAAACATGATTTTAAAACACCTTGGACAATTCTTTCAAGAACCAAACTGCTTTTTTGAAAAGAATTGTTTCTTTTTTTCCCAGAGTAAAACATAATTTTGAAAAAAAATTGAATCTCTATTACCATCCTGTGTGGGCCTGAATATGAAAGTTGTTACAGCTCTCAACTTTTAGAAGCTTTCAAACCATGTTTAAGTGGAACATCAGTGACAGTCCCTTCAGCTGGTCAGAATAATTTCAGTTCCAAATGTCTTCATGAAGAAATGCAAGAGCAGATGTTTGTATCTTCTTATCATCTCAGTGCCCAATTAACTCAACTGCAGTAGCTACAGAGGACTTTTGCCTCTATTACTATCACTTTTAAAAATTTTTCTGTGTAGTTATCAAAGTTTTCTTCCATTCCAGCTACTGATTTTATTGCCTAATGCTGGCAATACTCCGTTATCTTTATCTCATCTTGATCTATGCTTTTTATTTGAGTTGCAAAAGACCACAGCCACAATTCAGCCTAAGAAGATAAACTAAAGTAATTCAAGCCCAGTGAATGGTTTTATTCTCTTGTGTTCGTACTTTCATAACTTACTACTCGTCTGATCCATTTTCAGCTGTAATGTACATATAATCAACCTTTTCAGAGTCCTCACAAGAAAAGCTTTTGTTCGCTGGCAGTAATCAGTATTAAAGGCCTTTAAAATGGTGAAAGTCAATGACACTAGTGCATTGTCCAGATACATTGTTGTTGATGAACAGAACAGATATTACTGTGAAAGACCAATTTCATCTCAAAGTTTCTTCATCTGCCATGATCACAACATTTTTCACATATTGTTCTTCACAATCATGTAACTTGGTGTCCACCTCTGATATTTCATTCTAGCTTGGGTAATTTTTTCCACCCAGAAAAACTACAGAATGATTTGATGTCTTAGAATAAAGTAGTGAATGGTCTCAGTCCATTAATGAAGCCTCTACAGACACCATTATATATGAGCTATATATATTACAGTATTTGAATCGGTGAGGAAAAAAATCTTACAGCAAGAAGACACTTGATCACAAATATAGTTGTGTCACTCGTAGATTTTAAATGTAAAAGAGCATCGCTTTAAAAAAGAATAAGAGGAGTGAAATCATCACATTTTTTCTAAGGGAGCACTGTACTACAGGCCTAATTGTAAACCTAAGACTGGTTCCAGAGATTTCAAATCCTTTACCATTAAGCTTGTGATTAGATGCTTTGATGTTTGCCACTGTTGCAGAGATAGACATGTATTCTCCCAATTCTTAAATGTTTATTTTTGACCCATTACAAACCAGATTTCTCTGTGAGGTGTCAGGTAGAAACAAGGGCCTTTAAGTTTTACAGTCCCCAGTTAAATGAGCAGCTCGCTGTGGTCTCCACTGCTTTACAGCCTGTTAACTCCAGTGACATTTGGATCTAACACGAAGGTGGGGAGCACCCTCACGTCACCCAGACCTGTCCCATGGAGGAAGAAAACACTAACTGGAGTTTCTGGCTCTGATTGCTTTGTTTGCCTCAGGGTGTCCAGCCGCTGCAGTACAAACTTTTATTAGTTTTACAACTCCATGAAGCAGCTTTGAAGGTAGTTGATTTTGGGACACCTTCACTGGGGTACCAAGTGGAAGTCCTTACAAGAGCTGGCCTTCAAAATTAACTGTATCAGACACAGATTTATCCCTTGATACTGTCCTAAATCATATTTAGATGCAAACATTGCTACTTTTTAAACTAAGTGAAAGGCTGTTAGGTGCAATGGCTTTTGTTAGATCCCATAGTAAAGCTGGAAAAGCAAGTATTGGGCATTGGAAGCTTTCATTATGTCTGAAACACGGCAGCAGACTTGGCTAAATACAGCTGAAAATAGTTGCCACATGTTCACTGTATGAGTCAATTACACAGTTGCTGACAGGGAAATGGTTGGCATTCACAAGAAAAGACTAAAACAAAAGCTTCTTTTCAGATTTTCCTATTTCTTTTGTTTGGAACAAATATTAAACACCTATTTCCCAATTTTTCCTCTTTTTTCCCTCTAAGAATAAGCAGTAGTTTGGATTTTTTCCTTTAGTTTTCTTTTTCCCTCCTTTTGCACTCCTCATCCTTCTTCTCCTTATTTTTCCTATTTTCAGACTAATTCTTATGAATTGTTAATTCTGGAGAAGTTACAGAGGAGAACAAAGGAAAACTGAAACTCTCTAAAGTGGTTAAACTAGTTTCATTTTTCTTTCTGCTGTTATAGCTTTTCCAAACCAAACTGAAATTTTGGATATTATTCACTTATTCAACTAAAGCAACAAAAAGGAAAAATGAAAGGAAATGGACAGGTAACAAAAATAATTCAAGTGCTTACAAAAATATCATGTAAACAGTAGAAAAAAAAAATTGTTACATTTTGTACCTTGTCAAGGGGAAAACAATGGAATTTTGAAATTTTTAATGAAAAAGTTCTTCCATTTTTCAGCTGTTCTGAGAAATCCAAAGACCTCAGCTATTTTCATCACCAGTGTTACTGCATTTCTACTTGTCTTGGATCTTGCTTTTACAAGATGCTATCACAGCTCTGCTGTGTCTCTTCTGAATTAACTGAGCATTTCAGCTGCATATTTTAAGTCTACATGAGTCAAACGTTCATTGGACTCATCAGTCATCAGCCCCATATATCACTAATGCCAACTTTGATACTAAGATGACTCATGTCCTAATCATTTTGAATAACAAGCATGCTCTTGTGGTAGGACAATATGATTTTGCTTGCTACAAAGTGGATCAGCAGAAAGTCGCCATATAATTCAGGTTAGTAAAGCGATCATGAAAATGCATGTTGGTACAAAATTGTTCATTCTTCATTATTTTCACAAGGATGATTTCCCCCCTCCCATTAAGCAATTCCTGGCTTTGTAGATAACAGGTAGTTGAAATTTTAAACATGACAATAAAGTACATTATTTTAAGTTACTTTTATGCTGTAAAATTATTTCACCTGTAGACTACTACGAAAAACACCTAGGCAAATGATCCACCAGAGAGGCGGTGGCTATGTGACCATAATTTCCTTTTTGATTGTTCAACATCTGTAATTCAATAGAACATTGACAGCACTACTTTGTGTGGCTGCTGAGCTATGCCGGGCTGTAGATCACAGTGCCCTCAGTAGTGGCACATCCTGTTCAGAGTGTGCCATAGGCCAATGAGTGGAATGAAATTTTTGGATTGTAACTGCCTTTCCTGTCCCAGATTTATGTAATACCTCAATGGTTCAACACTCCAAGAATTTGCCAAGAAATAGCTGGTGCTGAAATTTCAAATAGTCTCATACCAATACCTGAGCAAGCTGGTTTAGTCTCTCTGTGCTGCTCTTTGGCTCACTGAAGACCTTATCTCTACTTACATCAAACACAGCAAGGCATCTCTTATTTGCAATCTTTAGATGTTATCAGAGTGGTTGCTATGTTATAACGTCTTTCAGATCCATGTGACCAGGAAGGCCATTGTGCAGTTGTTGTCCCCACCTCTATATCCTGTAGCTACATGTTAATAGGTGGAATTATTCAGCAGTTTTACAACTGCTTTTACCATCAATTATATTGCTACTTCAGTGAGCAAAGTTTCACTTCTGAGTTAGCGTCTTTGGAAGTTTTTCTTTCCTTCTTTGAGATGTGAAGTTGTCCAGACTATCCCTGTTGCAGGCTGGAAACAGCAAAATGCTTGGCAAAGTTGTGTCCCAAATCCCTCTCAGAGGAAAATAAATTGTTTCTGAGACGGAGTTGCCTCTCCTCTTTTAGCTCAGATGGAAAACTGGAGAAGGTAAAACATAGAGGAGCATGTGGACCACACAAAAAGTAAACAGCCAGCTGATCTTTGGCTTGATCCAAACAAATGCTGTTGAAATAATTGAAAATATGCCAATTGACTTCTGTGGGATTTGCAGCAGGTTCTAAGCTGGCAACTACCCTTTCTAGCAAACAAATCTTGTCTACTTTTACATCTCAGGCTTATAGTTAATCAAGTTACTGAGACAGAAATGTCCTTGGCATGAACATGTTTCTCTGTTTCTCTTCCCTGCAACTAATAATGTTTCTCCAGGAATCGCTTCCAAAAAACTCAAAGGCCAGTATTTAGATAAGCAATATCAAAATGCTTCAGCATTAAGCTGTGGTAAGTATTTCCTCCTGTTTGTTATAAGAAAGAAGGTTTTACACAAGCCATGTAGTCTTAACTTTCACCAAGCTAAATAAAGGTTTAGTAAAAGGATTTTGTGCCCTTTTAACCCCCAATAACCAGAGTGCATCCTGTGTGACCATTCATTACATATGAAATGGCTGTAATTTATACCAAATGGGGTAGGTGAATTCAAACAGAAAGATACCATCGATGATAAAAAGATAACACTTCCCTGTAACAGATGCTTCATTTTATGATGGAAATGGGGAAGCTGAATGCTGCAGGTGCTGGGCTGACACCAGGCCTGTGGAGAATCATTAGAGCCTCCTCAGAGATCTAGGTTTACTCTGTGTTTAATCAGCCACAGTCAGAAGAAATGGCTTCATTTCAGCTTGATGAGAGCCAGATTACAAAAGGAAGATAGATGGCCAATAAGGTTCATCACTGTAAGCATATTGTCTTAATTTGAAGAAACAAGCTGGCATTCTGTGCTGAGGAAAAGTGAAGTGCAATATGGCTAGTATCAAACCCTAGTTATTTCAAGTGTCTGTGCTCTCCACAATGAAAGTATTCTGGCTGCTCTTCCTTTGACTAAAATATTGAAAAAAAATACTGCAAACCCTGCAAATGACCACATTTACTCATGAGATGTCACTGATTTGGGTTCCAGAATGCTTAAACCTCTTGAAGTAGTTTTGCTCATCTTAACAATTCTCCAGCCACTTATTTATACGTACATATATCATAAACATAAATGTATTTCTGTGTCTCCACAAGTGAAAAGGTTCAAAATGGCTATTGATCAAAAAAATGTCTCTGAGCATAACATGAACATGCACCTTCTAAAAGGGTCGGGGGTGCAACCATCTGTCATGACTTCCCACGACAGCCATGGGGACAATGAGGCTGTCAGCTGGGGACTGATGGGGGATGGGGCTTTCAAAAAAGATAGGGACCCAGACCAGGGAACTTGTCCACACAAAAGATAAACAAAACTAGAGCTCTCTGCTTCCCAGATGAAACAAGTGATTCGTTGCTATTGCTTAGCTTAGCCTTGGTGCTGGTTTTCTCTCCCTGGGCATAGACAGACTTTTCATATAATCTATTTCTTCAGTGCTCTTCAGAAGAAAGAGAGAGCCTGGGAGCTCTCAGGATAAGAGTATGGGAGCCTAACATTTTGATGGGAGCAGTACAGCTTTTACTGTATATTTTACAGAATCCGGATGGTTTTATTAAAGTCAGAACCTTTTAGTACCAGGAAATCTACAAATATCTAAACTGTGATTTTTCAACTCATTTTGAATTATGAACCCACAGCATTTTTGTCTTCTATGGCAGATTTAAACACTCTAAGAATCAGGTTTACATATATAAATTGCCTCCCATGGATCTCTAAAAAGATATTCCTTGCCTCAAGACTAAACAAAAAATTAATGCAGAACTTGAGGTGCAAAAGTGCTCAGTCTTATAATTAAGGTGAATTTTGAGTGGTAGTAAATGAATCCCTACCCCAAAAGGAATTGTTAGCTTGTGGAGTTTGAAAAAATTTTGAGACTGCACATGCTTGGGGGAGACATGTACAGTCAAGTTTGATTTTTTGGGGACAAAAACAGCTGAGAAGAGTGTTGTGGAGGATTTAACTCGTAAACATCTTTGAATAAAAGAAGAATTTGCCTTAATGCAGTGGATGAAGAGGAGGCACTGATGGAAAACATGAAGCAAAGGCGTGGTAATGCCAAAATTGGGCCTGAAGTTGGTCTTAAACAGTATTTTAACCAAGTCCCAGAAGATATTATGCTTTGTCTGAGGCATGCACAGCCCAGAAGGGTCCCCACAGCAGAAGAAATGGAAAAAAGATGAGCAGAGGACTTCTCAGAATCCAGGATCTGAATAAGTATTATGAGATAAAAGTATGTTATGCAGAATTGTAATTTGCTTTTGTCTTTGTCCTTACACTGAGAACATTGCTGCTTCTTTTGGTCTTCCTTAAACTCACTTTATTAAAAACCAACGTATTTATTTTTTTCCACCTTCCTTTGTTCTAACTTCATCCCTCTTTACATGTTAAGATGAAAGTGAAGCAACTCCCGCTGACTTTACAGGTCTGAAGGGAATTTGGAATTTGACTCAACAAAATTATCTCTCCTCCCACGCTTTTTCCCCCTGAAACACTGATGGAACATACTCCTTTGTCCCTCACACATTCTCCTAAAGTCTATTTGGACCCAAAGCAGAGAGCTCACAAGCAGGCAGACACTTTTGATGAGCTCAGCCCCAGCACATCTGTGTTTCTGCAGGACCTGCTACGCTGCCAGCCTGAGACAGCTTGAACGGCCGCCTTATTTTATGGCTGTACTGACACAATCCTGCAGTGAACCATGCGACCCCCAAAGTGTTTAGAATGGTGCATTTGTGTAAGGAAGACTTTTTTCCTCTGGAGGAAATCAGAGCCTCCAAGATAATCTGCACAAACACGTTATTGACTCGTCCCTTTCCCTAGGCAAGGAGAGCTGGGTTTTTCAGAAACCGATCTGCTGAAGCATTTGCAAAGTGGAGACTTAGGAAGCTTAACAATTGGTAGAAATATTATCATCAACTATCAGGGTAACATTATCCAGTCATTCCCACCCACAGATACACACACACGCTGGATTTCGGCTCAGAAAGCCCTGCAAATAACGCACTGTAGGTGTGTGGTCCTCAAAGTGTTTAAATGTTTGAAGATGAAGTGAGCAGGAACATCTTGCGTGCACCAGCTGAAAGAGGGTTGGGAGGAGTGGGGGGTGGATTTCCCTGGACAGATGATAATTCTCCATCCTTCTATGTGCTGCCAAACTACCTCAACTGGTGGGGGTTTATAAACTTTTTTCTGGTCTCTGAAGAGTAGCTTTTTTAGTGTTTTTTGGAACACATCAAATGCAGTACAATTAAACAGGAGAAAAAAAATATTCCCAGGGCCCTTCATTCCCTTCCTTTCCCCTGTCAAGATATTACTTAATTTAAATGCTGCCAAAGTTAATAATGAAAGACAACATCCTCTGGTGTGTCAGAGCTCAGTGCCCAAGAAGAAAAGCAAGAGTGCCTTTTTGCACTCCCATCTTTGCTAAATTCAACCTGGAAAAAACTAGAGCAGATTCAGGGATACTGTAATTAGCAGGATTTAAAATGATCTCTGCAGGTCACTTTTCTTGGCCCAGAATTGCCCAAGAACTCGACACCTGAACCGAATATCTGAGGTGCCTGTGCCATCATATGGTGCCTACAGTGTAAGGCTGGAGGTGCCACCAAGGCAGTTAACCCGGGTATGTGCCACCCACAGGTACTCCAGAAAAACAAACTGCCTTGGGACAACAGCTTTCCCTTCCAAAAAGGATGGAAAGTGGGCAGAGCACGGTCCAAAGATTCATACCAGGATTTTGTGAGTAAAACCACAGGGCTTTTTGAGGGGGTGGAAGGAAAGGATTTGGTGCTTGTTGAGGACCTGGGAGTTTTGGGGTGAAGGAGGTGACAGGAGTGAAGGGACTCCACATTTTCTCCCTCCTCCACATTCCCACAAACCTAATACACTACTGAGGCACTGAACAGAGCAGATGAGCAGTGCCAGACTTCACTTCATTGCTTTTTCTTAAACCACCCCCCCCGAAACCTTTTTCTCTTTTCTAAAAATAATTTGTATGTGAATCAAAGGGGGAAAAGAAAGGTAATGCACAAAGATACAGAGCGGCTTATTAATTAGTGTGAGGTGCTCTCAGTGCTCCTGTATATACAGAAGGGCTGAAAACGTAAAACACTGAGGTGACATTTTAGCTGGTGCTGGGCCTGTGGAGTGTTACTGTGATGTGCAGAGCCCCCTTGCTTGGGTAACTCACTCTCAGTGTCATCCCAGCTGCTGTCTTACAAAAACAAACAAAAGTTGCACAGAAGGATTTGAGGTTTTGGCACTGAAGCCAGGGATTGGGATTCGGGCTAGATTTATACAAGAAGGAATATTCTCCCACAACTTATCCATTGTGTGCATGTGGTATTTGGTGGGTTTGCACTCCCCTGTCCTTGTCCTCAGAAAAACCCTATGCCAAAGCCTTCTTGCAGGGAGTGCTCCATGTTCCCTAACACAGCAGCCTTTGGAGGTTTGCTGGTACAAAATGAATATTCTTTCCAGGGAAGACCTCCCCAAGGTGGCCTGGTTCTCTCTGCTCTCTAGCAAGGCAATCACAGACCCTACTCCAGAGAGCACAGGAGGAGTGCTGCAAACCATGGTATTCACCTGTTAAAGGTCAAGGTCAGAGCCTGCCTGGCTGCAGCCCAACACACCTTAATCACAGCAGCCTAATGGCCTCGCTCTGCAGCCGATGGAGCAGAACATCATGTGATGTCTATCACCGACTTCCCAGTACCACCTACAGCTCAGTCCTGGCTTTAAAGCAAAGCTTTTGCTCCTCTCTCTGGGCCTGCAGGAAGGCATCACAACCACCTCGACCTTGTGCCTCTGTCACCAAAACATGGAGCAAGGGGAGCCCCTGGTACCCTAAACTGCATGGAGGTGGGGACCCACCAAAGGGTGGGAACCCCAAAAGGGAACTGCAACAGTGTTTTAACCCAGTGACTGTTCTGCAGGAGATACTGCCTGGGGGAAAGGCTTTTTCTCTCTTCCATCTCTGGCTGGAATCTCTCTTCTTTCACCTTTAGCTGTGTGAGCTTACAGTTTAAAAGAAGAAGAGCGGAATAATAACCCAATGCCTAAGTTGTTAATGAAATCAACTGGGGAGCACCTCATATATGCAATGAAACAGAAAAGTTGCCCTTGTCTTCCACAGCTAGTGCCAAGAACAGGTTAAACTTTTCTCTTCAATGCAGTCAATGACATTATACCAAGGATACTTCAACTTCTATCTGTCTATAACCATTCTTCCATAAATAACTACTGTTTATCAGCTACAAGTTTTAGGGAGTTTGTGAATGGTTGGTTTGGTAAGAGATCAGGACCTGTATGATACCTAAAAGCACCAAAACGAAGGGAAAGTTGTTACTAGTTTTGAATGATTTCTGAAACTAGTCACTTGCTTAAATGAGATTAAATTGTGCAAATCTAGGAAACAGTGAAAGGCCATGCCTGGATCCATCACCCAACTGCCATGTACCTGTTTTCCTGCTCTATGTCCCCTCATTTCCCTGCTAGATAGTGGGTGGAAAAAAGGCTGGTAATTTATGACTCCTGTTAATACTGTAGGCTGGACGTGTTGACAATATATCAATAATTATTTCTGGTGAGACCTGACCAGTGTAGTATGGGTCTCTGTAGGATGACTCATTTTACCAGAAGACAGATATCTGTGACCTGAGTTTTATGACAGATGTCAAATATATCGAAAGGTGGTGTGAAGAAGATCATCTCATTGGCAAAGTAATGAGAATCTTGTGGGAAGATTAATGTTAAAACTGAATTGTGTGGTGCCTCCTTCACTCTGTGTTTTTGATAAGTGGTGCTGGGGCAGAAGGGAAAGGGTTATCCTCAGCTTGGTGTGGGCCAAAAGTGGGAAATTTTGGAGGAACAATAGTATTAATCAATGTGATACCTTAACTTTCATGAGGAGATCAAAAAACAAACGTCTTTTTGAATGGGAAGGAATTGTTGGGGGGGTTGGTGAATGTGGCAGAGTGAGGGGAGCAACCAACTAACCAGACAGCGTGGCCTAAATCTTTCAAGGTGACTGCTGTCTTGACAACTTATATGGGTCTTATTTTCAGCGAGTGTTAAGCCTCCCACCTTCTGAAAATCAAGCCCTCATGTTTCGTGCTGGCTGCCACTGAGCGGAGGTCAGCTGCCACCTTGGGAAGCGTAGGCTCCAAAAGCCTCTTCTCCTGCAAAGCCAGCACAGGGAGGGTCCCTTTGCAGAGATGGGCTCTTTGCTGCTGGAAAGCAGTTCCCTGTCTCAGGCTCCCCCACTGGTGCACCTCTCTGATGTCTTTGGAGGCCTGGGGTGGGCCAGCATGGTATTCTGGTGCCATCAGAGAAGTGGCTAGAAAATAGCCACCATCACACTGTTCTGCTGGTGAGCCCTCCCTCCACATCCCTGGGCTCCTGGTCATCCTCAAGATAAAGGAGTTCCAATGGAATGTCAGATGAGAGCTCAGGATGCCAGCCTTGCCCTGGGCATGTGGCCCCGTTTTGCTGTTGCAAAGACCACCTCTTATATAGAGAAGTCCAAAGGATCAATTATCATAAAATCTTACAGATCTTACAGATCATCTTGCTCCACCCCCTGCCCTGGGCAGAGATGCCATCCACTACCCCAGGTTGCTCCAAGCCCCATCCAACCTGGCTTGGAACACTCCCAGGGACGGGGCATCCACAGATTCTCTGGGCAACCTGTGCCAGGGCATCAATACCCTCACAGAAAGGAATTTCTTCCTAATATCCAATCTAAAGTTACCCTTGTTCAGCTTAAAATCATTACCCCTTGTTCTATCAAATTATTGTCCCTCCATCCTTGCTCCTGATGGAAAGACGGTAAGGACCTGCCTCCTCTGGCAGTAAGGAAGAAAGTCTGATTTGTGGAGGCAGGAAAAGAGACCCTCTCTGTGTCTTGATCATATTTGGTTGTGCAAAACCACTGCTAACATTTCACAGGGAGGGAGTTTTCTGTTACCCAAAAGTGCAACTTTCTCCATGGAGGAAAAATGTGGGGAAAGCCTGCAATATTATTTGAGGAGAAAGGTTTTGGGAAAAGCCTGCATTGCAATGCATAGATGTTTTTTTCTTTTTTGTGCAAGAAGGGCGCCTTTCGAGTGACACAGGTGCTTCAATGTAATAACAAGGTCAAGCTTGAAAAAAAAATTATATACTTTGAATAATTGAGCTGTATTTTTAGCCCTCATTTTGTGATCTGTGTCACATATATATATGTGTGTGTGGCTCATTTCTCTGTTCACCAGAGACACTTTTGCCATATTCAGGTTTTCTACCTAGAGAAGAGGCACATGGGCACTTGGTGAGCTAAAGGCACCTTTTGACTTCTTTCAGCACAAAAAGAGTTGCAGGATTTTTCTTGCTTTCCCTTTTTCTTAGAAAGGTCATGATTATAATTTCACCACAAATAGGACAATTTTCTTTCATTCAGCTCTAATAGTGGCACAAATTTAACTATATTGTGCTAGCAGGCACTGATATATTAATTAAAATATAGACTAATTATTTACCCTAGTTAGTTCATACAAATCTCAGTAGTATAATCAGTGGACTCCCTTAAGAATTTTTGTCATATTCAGCAATTGAAATGGTTTCTCTTTTTCATTCTATTCAGGATCAGATTTAGTTTGGGGTTTTTACTTTCAGGTCGGTGCTTCAGTGGCCTCCACAACCCTGATCTATGCAAATCGATTGTGCAGCCACAGCCACAATGACTGGTGCTAATAGGTGAATAAAACCTGTAAAAAAGTTATCCTAGTAACTGTGGCATTGTGGCTAAGTGACTCTTCCCACTCTCAACTTTGAGGAAATTCCTGACCTCGTGTGCTGGTTCCTCTGCGGTACATTTGGTCACACATAGCCAGAATGGTTTCTGGGAAGTGGTGCTCTGATGTTCTTCAGCATGAACAGATGTGGAACAATGTTTACATGGGGAAAATGTTCAGCCTGTTTCGTAAGGAAGAGAAAGGAATGCCTCCTGGCAGAACAGAGGCAGAGCACTAAGACGGTGCGGATCTGAGCCTTTATTAAAAGGACAAGTGAATCTGACATCCAGAGCTGCAACACAACTTGGGATGCCCAACTTGTGTATACTTAGGGCTTATTTGATGCCAGGTGTTTATTTTAAACACAGGTGGTGTGAAAGTTGCAGATGGCCTTGTTGAAAGGGAAGAAAAAACCTTTCAAAGCAAAGGGGTGAAGGAGAGGAAGGATGAGGTGAGTCTGAGTAGGAGGGAGACTGACCCAACCTGCAACTCGCAGACGTGGCAACCTCATAAACACCTTTTGTTCCTCCAGCATACAGCCATCGGTCCTCAAACACTGTCTCCAGAGCATAGAAAATTGAAAAGAGCAGGTCAAGATTTCCTAGTTTTTCTCGCTTTGTGCTTTTCTTTCAGTGCCAATCCCTACTTTCTCATCTTCCCTCCACTTTTCTCTTTTTCTCAAGAAGACTGAGCAGCATTGAAGAGAAGAAACTGCATCATCTAACTGCTGGAAGAGACAGTAATGAAACTATGTACAGCCCTTCATATTTACAGCCCTTCCTATGTACACTGTAATTAAAAGTTGTGTCTTTCCCCTTGCTGAAGAGAGGGCCTTGACCAATTTGGGGTATGGAACACCAAACCCAAGCTGACTGTTGCTGGTATCAGTAGTGTGGGTGGCACCTGTGAACCAAGTTCTCTATAACCCTAGGAGTTATAGCCTTCTTTAAATATATACTTCCAGCAAACAAGCGCTGAAAAGATCAAGCAGAAATTAACACACAGGCTGAGAATGAGACTTTCCCAGTGAGACAGCGCAAGACTATTTAAAAACCTGCCCTAAACAGCAGAGTCATCAGCGTTCCTGGTAGTGCAGCTGTGTATCTTTGAAAATCAGGCACCCTTTAAGCACATTTTCATCATAATATAACTAATATACATTTTATTATATTTCCTTTCCCTGTTCTACTTCTGCTTTAACCATGTGTGAACCAAGCCTACATGATTAGACACCTTGTTTTTCACCAGTCATTTCTGTTTGCAGTCTGCCATGAAGTGTTTCAAGTGAATTTTAATATGTTGATGGTACTTACTGGAGAGATTAATATTCATAATAAATACCCCTTAGAAATAATCTTCAGCAAATCCTTTTGACAGAGGAGTTAGGGCTGCTAACGACAATAACTACTACAAAATGCAATTTGGTCAATTACTTTAATTAAATTTCACTCTGTAATGTCCTCTCGTTTATATAGTAAACTAATAGGGAAAAAGTACATCATCCTTATTTGCCTTCACTTAAATGCCCAAAACTGTTTCCTTATGTTTTTCTTTACCATTTGCAGCTCTCTCAGCGTCTAGAAACATTTGAGATAATTATGGGTTTTACAAATAAAGCTTATTCTTCACCAAGAAAGGTTGAGACTTTCTTTTGAGTACGTTTTCCTAGAATAAAAACCTTGACTACACAGATCCTAATCTCGTATTTACAGGCTGGCTGATTTTGGATGGTGCCAGCATTCCAGTGTAAATGGTAAAAGTGTCTACATTTCATCAAATGCTTTTTTAATTATATTGTTTGAAATTGGAGTAAAAAAGAACACAGCTGTCTGGAGATTTTGGTAGCATACAGGTTATAATGAACTCATGAGAAATAACATAGCAATCTTTTTAATGCACTTTACTGCACTGAACAAGGAATTTTACACTGTGGGCTACATTCTCAGCTGGGGTAAATTGCCATATCTCTGATTTCCTCGCTGTACAACAGCCTGGTTCTGAGCCCCTTGCTTAAAAAAAATGTAACTCTCATTGTCAACAGTTCATAACAGGAGAGGATTTGGCCTGGGTTTATTATGGTGCAATTGTGTGTAAATATTAAGGTCATCTGTTATCTGGAAAAATGCATGAATTAAGTTAAAATCAGTAACTCTGAGCCCACTGTATCAGTAAAATCAATAAAGCTGTTTCCATGAGCACTGTGAATATTCATGTCAACAATCATAATAAGACATACGGGAATGTAAAACATGCATGTATGACAATTTAGTGATAATTTTAGGGCCAGCATTGTTTTGGGGAGCTGGTGCTGTAACTCCTCTGCTACAGACTAGCAGCAAGTAAAGCTTCAAGAGGGAGAAACAATTCATTTTTATTATGGGGCGAACTGGGGAGGGGCTGTGGAGGGAACTCTTCTAAGATGCTGAAGTAGAAACCACAATTTTTTCCTCCGTGGTTTCACAGAACTCCTGTAAACTGCAGCAGTTTCTTCAGCAGGCTTCCAGTTTCTCTGCCAATGCTATAAATTTTGTTGGGAAGATGAAGTCCTACAGTGCAATTAACTCCAAAAGTGGTACAAAGCAACAGCGCGCAGATACCGGGCTGCAGTACTTAGCACTTAACTCTGAAATTCTGATAAGCCCTATCAACTCAGGGTTGTGTTTAATGTTCACTCCTGCTTATATACTGAAGATACAACCTAGCGGTCACAGTGTTAACACTCCCCAATATCTATTACAATTAGTTTTTGATTAAGAAGCCTAGCATGGCTTTTGAAGCCTTTTATGTTGTGTCAAATGGCTAGTGATGGAGTGAGATGCACAGACACCTCCCAGTAACAAAGCATCTTGTAAAAGGTTTCAAGTGAACTATTTTATCATCCTAATGGAAACCAGATGACTCTAACTCCCCCTTTAATTTCAACTATTTACTGAAGAGTCCTTGTTTTGAATTACTTAAAGATTTATTCCAAACCACTATCTCATGCATTAAGAATCACTAATAACAAAGCCATTCGGAGCAGAGCAAAGCTTTTAAAGAATGTGACTATGCCATTGCATTTATTCTTAAGTTTAAACCACGTTTTTTAATGGCTTTCACGTTTTTATTTCTCAGTTTATTTTCTTAGTGTGTTTTTTTATTTTTATTTCTATTTTTTTCCCTTGAAATCCCAAACACATTTTTCTACAGCCATTTCCAGCTCAACCTGCAGCTGAGCACTGCAGGCTGGAGCTTGGATGGTGGAGCAGAACCTGTGCATGTGCTCCTTCCTCCCGTCTTCCAGACAGCCTCTATTTTGGACCTCCTCTGTATGTTTAGCTCAGGAAGGGCTGCCAAATTACGGCCTTGGGGGAAAATTGCGTCCACCATGCACAGCTTCATTATTTCCGCTGAGCAGTAAAATTTTCAGGGGACGAAAGTGTCGCTTCGTGTTAGCTGTTGTGGCCTGATGGCCGGAGACACCCTGGCTTGCCTGCTCTCCCTTGGAAAAAACGGGAGGACCAGGGGGAATCTGCTGCTTTGTCCTTGCCCACTATCTCTTTCGGGCTCATCCCCTCCTCCCAGGCACATCTCTCCCTGCATTGCTGCAGAGGGAACCCTGAAATCACCGGGATTAGCTGGATTAGCCGTGCAAAGCGAGTCTCCTCTCTCTGCAGCTGCAGTATCTGCTGCCTGGGGTGCAGACCTCCCCATTTCCGTGGAGCCTTGCAGAGACACAGAAATTGCTCTTAATGAGCACAACCATGAACTGGTTTTCATCCCAAAATGTGACACTGTTATTTACATCTGTCAGTATTTTACTGAGCTCTCCTTCTCCCTGTGGACACTATCTTCTAAGATGTTTCAGGCAACACAGCTGCAATATTCTTTTGCCAAAATACCCTTTTGACTCAGACTGTAAAGTTCTTCAGGATACATTTTAGTGGCATGAAAAGGATTATAAAATGACATATTTAATTATAGATAGATTTTTTTAAGGTAAATTTATGAGAAAAAGATACATATAAAGGAAGAAGGGGGAGAAATATGGCTGTCCAAGGATAAGAATAGGTTGTATATTAAAGTGTAGCCATTAAATGTCTTGAAAACCTTAGCTGTATTGAATAAGGAATTTGAACAAATAGGAGATGGTCTATTTCTAAAAACATTAAACAGAATTTTGTTGCAATGAACATCAATAACTATTGACCTTTTGCTATCATGAGTCTCCTGAGCCACAGAAACAAGCAGTTGACAAATCAGACATCCACACCAAATGGACAGCTCTTCATCCTTCACAGAGATTTCTGCTGTGTGAAGACGTATTTTCAAATCTAGATTAAATCTAAAGGCCTTTAGTAACTCTAGACCTGTGCTGGTCTTTGGACAGAACTAGAGTTCATAGGATGAGTGGAGGGAGAGAGTGAAGTGTTTTAGGTGGGATTGAACCTCAGGTCATACAAGGGCATGCAGTGATAGGGCAAAGGGGAATGGCTTTAAACTCAGAAGGCTGGCTTAGATTAGATATTAGAAAAAAACTCTTCACTGTGAGAGTAGAGAGGCACTGGCACAGGCTGCCCAGAGGAGCAGTGAATGCCCCATCCCTGGAAATGTTTGAGGCCTCGTTGGATGGGACTCCAAGTAACCTGATCTAGTGGAAAGTGTCCCTGCCCATGGCAGAGGGTTGGAACCAGATGATCTCTGCGGTCCCTTCCAAACCAAACCAGTCTGTGTTTCTATGACACCAAACAGGGTGCCAAAAGGCAAGGCATGTTAAAAACATCGAGAGTAAAAACCTCTTCAGCTGCCCTCCTCTTATTCTGCTGTAACAAGATATATTTTTAAAAATATTTTTAATATTTTATTTAATTTGGTGGGTAAAACAGATATTAATTAATAGCTCTCTATCATTAACTCGTTTTCAGAATCATGAACTAGATTTCATTTGTCAAACAGGGAACAGGAACCACAAAATAAAATGGTCACATGTTCATGAGAAGATAGAAATGTTAATTCTCTGTTCTTCAGCCAAGTTATTAGTCTGAGTTGCATTTTTAGCCTGAGACTGCCTATAAACTATATAAAAACATAAATACTTCTGCATTTGTAAAATCCATATGCTGGCACACAGAGAGGGTGACTTCTGCATATCATTAAGGAAACTTTAATAAATTACATTTTGGTAGAACTCAGGGAGAGTTCCAGCATAGCATGAATTGTGCGTTACATCTCCAGGCCCACAGCAGACTCTTGGCTCTCCAAGGCCATAATCGGAAACCCTTTCAGTTGCACCACAAAATGGGCCATCTACCTTTCTTTTGGCACTCCTAAAATGCCCTCTGCTTTCTGGCTGTACATTTTAGATGATCTTAGATGCTTCTCCAATTTTACTCAATGTTCAGATAACACGGCTTTGCTTATATTCTAAAGAAGCACTTTTCTAAACACTAGAAAATTATAATGTTTATCCAGAGAAATATTCTTCCACATTTTCCCACAGCATGAGGACCATGATGATTATTGTTGAAAAACTGGAAGTTCCACTCCCTTCTAAAGTAAGGTTCCATATGTTTTGTATAATTTTTAGTTGAAATAATAATTAAAGGTAAAAACCAACTGATTCGTGTCCACTGAAGTTTGCATGATGAAAACATGGCAGGAGAGATGCAATTAGTCTCAGATCTGGCTGCCTTCATTTCCCAACCTGAAAAACCAGGGACCTATTTAGAGCCAAGTCAACTAGGACTAATTGTGGACCTAAGAGTGAGGCCTGGCTTCATGGTGAGTTTGATATTCATCTGGAATAAACAGATAGGACTGCACAGGAAAACTGCTGCTGAGCTGACAAGCCTAGAGGAACTGAGAAAAAAAAAAATCTCAGCTTTTAGGATGTGGGGGAGAAATGCTGAGAATTTATATTTTAGAAAAAAAAAGGTGTTGGTAAAACTTTTACCATTGGCAACTTAAACTACAGTTAGAATATATTTAGAATTAATAAGCAGTTCTAGTGGTTGCTGATGGAATGTTAAATCCAAATATTCATATATTTTAATATCTTTCCTGTAATGAAAAAAGGGACTAGTGATATGTTTGGGGGTGAAACCAATTCTTTAAATATTTTATATTCTGCAGGGTTGTCAACAGGACAGCATCAGTCTGAGAATCAATTGCAGAATGAACATCTGTGAAGTACTTTTTTCAGTGATTCAAATAAATTTGCTCTCCATGAATTAAAAAATAATTTGTTCATAAGATGAGAGAGAGTAGAAAAAATGAGAAATGAATGTCTTAAAATTCAGGCTCCTCTAGGTTTGACTTTCTGATGCTTTTAAAATATTGGTCCTTGCCCTTTCCAAAGTTATTTCTATTAGCTACTTTCCTAAGCTTGCTATAAACTGCCAGTTTTCCTCTCTGTTAATTATTAATATGACCTGTTTATGTACCAGTTATCCAGCTAACCATTAATGTCTGTTTACTCATTGATGACCTTTGCAACTACATGCCAGGCACTTGGCCAGTAAATGTCAACATTTTTTAATAACCTAAAAAATACTCTTCATAGCTTATCTACCTAAATTTTTTTTAAGTGAAAAACAAAATTTAAATATTACTTATAATTCACATACATCTGTGTAAGGGCTTTTCAATCAAATGGAACAGTGAATGTAAAAGAAGAAAAAAATCTTTGCTTAAATTCCTTACTTATGGTTTTGTTTTAAAATACATTACAGCAGGAAAAAGTGTAGGTCCAGCATGCAGGCATAATAAAATGCTTCACAAAAAGAATTACTGTGGGCAAATCCTCATTTTTTTTCCTCATAATTTCAGTATTAACCTGAACACAAGTAAGATGTCTCTTCCATGTGTTCTACTATTAGTTAAAGGCTACATGATGGACACAACTGGATTAAGTCTGAAAGTGGTGACACTAATTTTTACCCATAATAGCAAATTTTATGTATATTTTTTTCACACGAAATGGGCCTAATTTAAAAAGACAAGCAGTAGCCCAGGATCATAAAGAATATGAGGGCACTTCCCACCCAAATTGATGTAGGTGTAGGATGCCCTCCTCCAGTCTGCTATGGCGATAAGTGGAATAGGCAGGTTTCTTTTTCCTTGGTCCACTAACATCCTTTCCTAAGAAAAGCCTTGAAATATTGTCTTTGTGATTACAATTTGCAGGTTGGAAATTGGCTTCCTATTGAAATATTTTCAAATATTAACATCATCCCAGCCATAAGTAATGGTGATGGCATTTACAGAGATTGCAGCTTTGATATATACATTGGTATATGTTCACATTTTCACGTTCACTGGAGTTCTAACTTCAGTAAAAATTAGGTTTCTTTTTTTTTTTAGTTACAGCCTTGAACACTTGCTGTGACTGTCACTTTATGTGGAATTTATGGTACAGCATATGAGTTGTAAGGCTGAGGAGCAATCTGTCATAAGCCATTGTATCAATAATCTCTGAAAGGGTTTGTTTTGGTCCTGGCTGGGAGGTAAGCTTTCTAGATTTGTACCCTCGGTTACAGAGACAATTTGGGATCAATAGTATTGTTTCAAAGGGGTTTGTCTGTGCTGTAACACATTTACTTAAGCCCTGTTCTTCTGTACAGGGTGGTTATACAGTACTTCAAGCATATAAATGCCTTTCAGGTTTTTTGTACTGAATGATAACTCACCTTGTCTTTCTCGGTGAGGTAGGTAATAAATAGAAATCTGGACTGTAACTGAGACATTCTGACTTAGTTAGATCTTCTGGTGTCCTGAAAAAGACAAGTAGACTCAATTACCATGCCAGCAACTACATAAAGATTGTCAAATTAAATCCAAAAACCTATGTTTAAATAACGGTATGACAAAAACAGAAAAAAGGCACGACTATCAAGCTCTTCTGACATTTTGACCTGGAGATACAGCACTGTGGAGACAAAGAAAAATATTTTTTAAAACATGCATTACTATCATGAAGGACTGAGGGGCAGGACTTGGTCAAATCCATCTTAGCCTGGAGGTATGGACAAGTAGTGCTGCAGCCATTAATCCATGCTGTGTTCCTGCTTTTTGCTGTGATAACCACAAGGTTTATTTGTTAAACATGTAAATATACGACTAAAAGAGAAAGAAAAAAATATATATACTATACTTTCTTGAGAGTGTTTTTAACCAGCACCTTAATTAAGTCAGCAAAAACTTCGTGAGTTGGATGAGTGTTACATGGAATTAGCATCACCCACTGCTGATAGGGAGTTATCCCAAGGTTCAAGCACAACAGCTGTCTAATGGTGTACGGTGACACTGCACACCAGGGTAGGATGTGAGGAAGCATTCCACATCCGATTGGAACTGCAGGGAGACCTGAGTGGGAATTTAATTACTTCTGCTGGAACTTCTTCAGAACATTGGCTTTGGCACCCCGGCCTCTCAAAGCGCGCCGTGGAAACTTTAATGAGTTGCAGTTGTGGAAGGGAGGCTTTTTTTTAGACATATTGAAAGGCAACAACTCAGCACACCTCAGCATCGTCAGGCCAGAAAAGGAATCCAGTGCTGACTCAGAGGACAGTGCATGAACTGGAATTGTCAGCACCATTCCTTGCAATAGCCAGGGCTTGCTTGGAGGTGCCTCATCTAAGACTGACCTAACTCGACACATCTTAGCCTGTGAGACATGGGACAAGGCTCAAATATAATATTCTTGAGGGAAGGGATGTTCTCTGTTCATCTGCTTTTATGGGCAAAGCAATGACATATTTAATCAGGGCTTCCACCTTCCCCCCCTCCAATGCTTATTATTTATAGGGAGCTGTTTAAATTTTCCAGATAAATATGTATTCAGAGTCTTTCCAAACCATATAATGTGCTCTATAGATCAGAGCAACTCCATTTAAAATTGTTTTTTAAAAACGCAAGGTATAATTTGATAGACGGGAACAGCTCTATTGGTTTCATAGATAGCTGAGCATTTATTTTCCACTATAAAGATCATAATATTTACCCAATGGACCAGAACAGCTCCTTCTTAGCCTTTACTCCCTCTATTATGCCACAATTATTTAAATACAGATTCTGCTTGCATTACTTATTTTGTACCCAAGTGGATGGGGATCACCTGGGTGAGTGAGTAAAAGGGGCAAGGGTTGTCTCATACAGCCCATCATCTTCTGAAAGTCTGGTTGCAGATCTAGAGATAATAGGGAGAGATTAAGGACCAACTACTTCCATGGCTATTTTTATTTATAACGTATCGCTCATTTCTCCCTCCAGTTCAGTTTGAGAGCAGGTTATTCAGCCATGTGTTCTGTGCAGTGCAGGTGGGAGATATTTTAAATGCCAATATGCTGACAAGGTGAGTGGTTAGGGCATGATTTTGTTATATACATGTATAGGTGTGTGTGTATATAAGGAAGCACAAGAGTAATTTCCATGTGATTATTACTTTCCTGCTTTATTTTTGTGTGACCTCAGAAGGCTGGAGCATAAATCCATACTGCAGGGATAGACACTGTCTTGTTATTTATTTTTGGAGAGCCAGCAGAGTGCTTGATACCATAAGGACTGCAGCAGAGGAGATACATGTTCAGAAGCACTTACTAATGGTATAATTAGAAGTACTTCCTAGTGGTATAAAGGAGATATTTCTGCTGCAGTAGTTTCCTCATGTGTGGGCAATGCTGCCTCAGACTTTCAAAAACCTTGGGATTGATTCACCCAGCAAGGAAAATTAGCAACTAAAACTATCAGTGTCATCAGTGGGCATTGGCTTGGGGCTCCCTGATGTTAAATGATGGCCTTTACATACATTTTACATGTCCTTTTAGATCTCTTAATTCCTATCCTTAATTCCCATATTTAAATACACATTTTATCTGCATCATATTCCCTTATTTTTGGTCAGGCCTTATCCTTCCTTTCTTTTCTTTTAACAATTTTGTTTTATAATTAATTAATACAGAGAATCAAATGTGGTCACTACAGAACTAAAAACAAAACATACCCAAACCATTTTCTCTCGTGCTGAAATATATGATCCATCAGGCAACACCCTTCTCTAACTTATTTTTCCAGACTTTGTGTCTCCCTTAGCCAGTATGTTAATATGCAGCCGTAGAAGCAGATGGAGACACCAGTTTTGGTGTATACAACTTTCTTCATTTAAGAGGTTAACCAAAGATGCTGCATGGTATGGTTGTATTTTTCACCTACATGTGATGATGGCTGAACTGCAGGACGACTAAACTGTTTAATTTCTTTTTTTTCACATTGTGCATTTCGTCCGGCTCTGTGACTCCTTTCTCTCACAGCCCCTTTCTTCAAAGAAACTGCCCTGTCAGCAAGTTCTCTGTCCTCTGTCATGTTCTCCTCATGCCTCCCCATAGTCAGCTGGTTCAGTTCCAGCTCCACTACAGGCCTCTAAAAACACAAAATATTTTCTTTCTTCCAGAAACCTAATTTTGATTTATATCCCAGATGAGCAATTCAAAAAGCATTTGAACGGTGAAACATAGTTTGGGTTTTGAAGTTATGCTGAGTTACAAGAACTGAAATCTCCTGAAGTTCTGGAACTGTCTAGTGTGGGGTTAGAGCCAAAGGTATTCTCTGAACAAAACCACTTAAAGAAACTTTTTTCCTGGCTGAAAAAGAAATGGATAAATATCAAATGTTTAAGCTGCAGAGGTGTGTAGATAGTTACAGGAGTGGTTACATGGTCAATCTAGCCACAGGTTGACAATAGAAGGCACTTCTGGCCTTAGTTACATGCTATTGCAATTTAATTCACATCTACACCCAATATCTATCCAGGTGAACCTGGCTGACAGCTTCTGTGTCTTTGACCCCTCAGTAAGGTTGGTTTTCAGCCTGTTCAATGACCTGACCCAGCTGCGTGTGCATCCACACAACTGCCAGTACCCATGCAATGGACACGTCAGGGACGTGCAGCCCACAGAGAAGATGAAGACGAGATTGGCAGCAGCTTGGGCACCAGCAAAAACCTCTGCCAGGGCTGTTTTGACCAAGACAGCACTACAGACATGGAGGTTAGGCCCATCCATTAATGTCTGTCTAAACAGGGTCATTGCAGGGTCTGTTGGAGGGATCTAATTAGAGGTCTGTTTTTTCTTTAAGAGTCCTTGCCTAGTATTTCCCTCACTTTTCCAAACACCCTAAAGTAGACAATACATCACAATGAGGTCAAAGTGGAGGAAAGGGAAAAAAAAAAATATTCCCAGCAGCCTCAGAACAATGACAGTTTTAATTTATTATCTAGATGTCATGTGGGTTTTTAAGTCACCAATCATCATCAAGAGAAGAATGGAGATACACGCTTGACAAGAAAGATGCTGTCTGTGGCACCATAATATTCAATTTACTGCCAAGGCTACTGACTTCTGGAGCAATAGGAGAATAAGTGAAATAGTTGATTTCATACCTCAAAGGTAACATGGCATAAGACTTACACTACCTATTTCCATCATCTCTTTTTAAGCAACTTTCTGGATTCTGTATTAGTCCTCTGTAAAAGCAGAAGTTCTTAAGGCTGTCTTGGAGCCATACTATGAAAAAACCCTCTTTCTTAGTATGTTAGGGGTGCAAAGAAAAATCTGAAATACATGCCTACCAAAACGCAGGTTATTTTGACTGCCTGAGATTGCAAACACCCTGCAACAAAACCTAAACTGCCCCTTTGCCACGCATTGTATTCTGCCCCGAAAGCAACATGTTCGTGTTGGAGCTTTGGGTGGAGGTCCTTGCAGAATGAGCAGAGGGCATCGGATTTCCTTAACATGACCCTGTCCCATTCCTATGCCTATATATTGTCTATTTAGGGAAACATTCCACTGTCCTTGCTCATGCTGAGCAGCCCTGTAGATATAAATCATCCCGCTGTGGAAGCAGGCACAATTCAGCGTGACTAACGGACCCCTCTGTGCTGATGAACATTAATGGATCTGGCATCCTACATCCTTGTGGAGTTGAAAGCAGTGGTACTGCTCATGGAGTAAACTGCTACTCACTGTGAGTAAATGCAGCAACACGTCAGCTATGGATAAGTAAACTACCTGGTGGGAATCTGCCAAGTGACAGCAAAGCATTTTACTGAGCTGGATGGTTTAATTAAGTCTTAAATTATATGTTTATACCAATAATTACACTTCACAGCTGAAAGGAGCTGTAAGAATGCTGTAAGCCACCAAAATACACAGGGGCAGTAGTGTGGTCTTAGAGTGTGGGACTGATGCAGTTGTCAAAAGTGTTCAATAAAGGGTAGTTTTTAAATGCTCAGCAAGGGGTTAAATTCGACAAACTTAAATATTTTCCAAAACAATTTATATTTATTAATGGCTACTACAAAATCCATTTGCCCATAATCAAATGAAACTTGAAGGTGCTGCCTTTCTTAAGTGCCGACAGTCAACAATATTAAAGTAAATAGTGGAGGACATTCCAAGATAGTATTAACACAATTGATTTATTGATGATTGCACAATGGGAGGTTATCTTTTGTTAATTGACTCTGTAAATAAGCTCATAGGCGTCTCAAGCGAAGGAAAAAAAATCTATTGCTACTAGAAAGTCAACAGGGTGAGCTGGCTATGCCACTCCGTAAAGTGTCTGCTCTGCTGTAAAACTCATGGGGTTGGGTAATGGCTGAGAGGCATTTTTAGCAACAAAACTCATGCATACATGGGAAAGGACAGTCCAAATATTGTTAGATTGGACTATCCTGCATGGAAAAAGCAGGAACCATCCCTGGAGCTCACAGATACATTTAGGTGGAGTCCATACAGCATAATTAGGTGGAGTCCATAGGGCAGCCAGCTCTGATCTTGTACAGTTTGGTCTTTCCAGGTGATATATGGAAATATATCTGTTTCTTCACTGTGACCCACCTCTATCCCCTCAGACCTAAGGCCAAGCTTTGCTGGTAGGTTCCTCCCTGTGGCATGCTTTATAGATGCTCAGATCTTATCATTGCTTCCTTTTGAAGTTCTTTATCTGCACCCAGTTCTCTTCTGGTTTGAGCAGGGCATTGCCCAAGTTGTGTAACACTTTTACCATGTCCTTTTCTTTTTATGGCATCAGGACATTTATGGTGACTAGCAGGGACACTGCTTACCCAACAGCTAAGGACTATCTTGTTCAATAACATCTGACCTTCTTGCCTCAACAGCCCAGTGGAGACATTTGGTAGAGACTTGGTAGCCTGATTTTTCCACTTTGGTTTCCATTTTCCTCCCAGCTTTATTTCTTTCTTTCCTTCTGATCCCCTTCTGTTCTTGTCCCCTCCAGTAATCTCATTTTCATCCCACTCTGACCCTGCCTTGACATTTGGAAAGAACTTTAATCAGTCTAAATGTCCTACTTCACTTGGCATAAAATCCAACAAGAAAAGTTCTTTGCTCCTAATTTAACAGCCCTGAAATGTGAGCAAACAGGATTTGTAGTTTTGGCAGACAACAGCAGATAGATGGGTGGAATAGGAGCTCTGTTGCCACAGAGCTACTGTGCAGGGACAACTCAGAAGAACATTTTTATTCCTGATCTGTGAAATGTCATGAGATTCCAAAGAAGCTGGCTTCTAGTCTGTGATTCTTATGAATCACCTTCACTGAGTCATGATCCTTTCCCTGTCCTATCAACAACCTCAGTATACAAAAACCAAACAACTTCTGCCACTCCTCCAGAAGAGCACTCAGATTGTCAGAACAAAGGCCCTGCTCTTTCCTAATCTCAAAAACAATTGAGAAATCAGATTAATAAAATCTTTAAATGCTTTGGTGGATGCAGGGGGAATGCTCCCTGTTTGCAGGACTATACAGCCTATCAGTTCCCCTGGCATTGAAGGGCACAAGGGAACATGAAGTATCAGGGTTGCTAACAAGACCAAGCGTGAAGTCTTGCACTAAACAAATTAAAAAACCAGCATGTGTCAGTTGTTGTATGTCTTGTTTCTGAAGCTTCTAGATGTCTCCAAAGCCCAAAGTTTACCTCTGAGAGGACAGGGAATTCCCTTCCCTCATGAGATGTAGTTTCCTTTTTTATCTCCTTCCCCTTGTTCCTCAACACAAAATTGCATTCAGCGCTTCACTTAATGACTGTAATGCCCTTGGTTAATAGGATTTCACTGCAATTTCCTATCCTTTAGCTTGACACGGGAGCTCGGTGTGCATCTAGTGTTAGCTGGGTATTGTAAAGCGCTGTCTGCCTGGAAACAGCACGACAGTCGATTCTCCCAATATTCGGAGTAGCAATCTTTGGAATTACGCTGGATCAGGTAGTAGTGAAGATTTCATCTAGAGGACTCAGATTTCTCTGCTGGGATCACAGCTCATGCAAAGATTAAAGGCCATATCCACAAAGATATTTAGGCACTTCAGTAGGAGCAAGGTGCCTCAATAGCTCTTGTGGGACTGGCCTTAGCCTCATTTAGCTCACCTACCTGACAGCCAGGAGTCAGAGCTCTGACCTTCAAAACTTATGGGAAATGCCCACTGATTCCTGTTAAAAACAGCTGCAGGATTTTTTGTGGTGATTCTAATATTCTGAAAAGAAGTCCTGGCTAAAAGGAAGCCCTTTTGGATCCTTCAGTTGAGAGAGAGAATGGTGAACTTTCTTTTTTTTCCCCATTTTTTACAGTTCAGGAGAAGGTGAATTTCATATTTTCCTTTTCAATCGTTTGATCTGTCGTGACCCCTCCTGTGCACTTTGTGACACCAAAGTGCTTTTCCATTCTTTGTTGCATTGCTTTGGGATCTATAAAAAGAGCAACAGTGTTGAGGGATTTCTGTTTCATTCCTGTCACTGTCCCAGGAGGATTAGAGTTGTGGAAGCTTGGAGTTAGGCTCATACTTCCCTCTATCCAAATGCCTGGCTCAGAGATAATGGCCTTTGTTTAGGAGGCCTCAATATTCCTGAGGCAGCACTCATCATGATGTGTTTCCCTATTTCCTCTCTCCCTCATGTTTGGTGCCCCTGTCCCTGTATGGATTCAGTAATCCAAGCCATTCTCTGGAAGCAACAGTGACTCCCGTTTACGTCTTTGCCACCTTTTCTGAGAATGTGTTCATTTCATTGATCCCGTATTTCAACGCAGCAGTTGTCCCTGCCATTATCCTTGACCTACTCATAGCATTTCAGGATCCGCGTGTCCCGTGGCCATGGATGAGCACATGGACAGAAACTGCTGCACAGGCCTGCCCATATAGCTTGCTTTAGATCCATGAGAATGGTGTGCGAAATTCCTGCTAGGTCCAGTTTCTTCTGAGCAGCGAGTGCCTAGATAGTTGTACTTCATAATCTGCTGGAATGCTTCTTAGCTGGCTTGGCATAGCCAGTCCTGCAGAGGGAAGAGGGGGGAGAGGATGTGCTCCAGCCCTAAGATCAGATGTCGGGCACAGGTGCTGGCAGCGGAGCAGCGCCACAGCTCCGGAATGAAATCGCAAGCTGGACCTTCTGAAAGCAGCCCAAGATTGTGTATCATGAGTTATGAGGGCAATATAAAACGGAAAGCTTGACTGCATCTGTTAGTTAAAAATTGCTGTGAGAGCTTGGGAGGCTGCGAGCTCAGTGTATTAGTGAATCTCAAACAGGGTGGCTGCACTTTACCTTCCTAATTAAACACTCTCTTAGTTTTTGTTGCCCAGGTTAATTTTTATTTTCCCTTTCTCTCACTGACACAGATTAGCACCATCCATGGAGACATCTATTCACCACATAAACTCTGAATCTGGATTTGTATTTTACTCTCTCCCTCAACTGTTGTAATGTCCTTTGACATGGAGCCGCCGTTTGCTGTCCCAAGGGTCATATGTCTGGGGAAGAAAAGAGATCTCCTCTCACAGTGAGCAAAGTTTTAGTTGACTGGAGACATATGCTGAAAGAGAGTTGGTGTTTTATTCTCAATTACGCCAAGAGCCTACGTAAATACTGGTCCTGCGCATCCAGTTGTGCACTTTGCAATTGAAGAAGGAGCTTTGCACACAGATACAGAGCACATGCAGTCTTTAGCACTTTCATTTTGATAGATGTAAATGTTTGGGTTTTTTTCCTCAGGGTCTGTCTCGCCACAGAGATTCTGCTGTGTGTTATTTTCTCATCTTGTATCACAAGCGAAGTATCTGGTCCTGTTCCCAAGCAAATGAATGTTAGACATCTCCTTGGCTTTGAAAGGGCAATGTCAGACCTAAATGAGGGAGAGGTAGGATGGTGCTGGGATGAGACACTCCTAAAAGCCTCTTGAGTGACCCAGGAAGGAGCATTTGTAAGGGCTCCTCTTCCCTCTAAGACACTAATGAGTCAGTCCTTAATCACAAACTGCCTATGCAGAGCACTGCCCTCCTGACACAAGGACAAGCTTCACCTCTGCAGACCTCTAAAATGAGCCCTCTAGGCTTTCCTTCTTTTACAGGAGATAGCTGACCCCAGTGACCTTGCTCCTCTCCAAATCATGAGCTCATCCTGTAGAAGTGAGGGTATATAGCATTCCTTCCACTTCCTGTCTTAAACTCTGGCCTCAGCCTTAGCACGGGCTGTCCGGGAGGTGGCTGTTTGTCCCGTCCCTCTCCCAGCACCAGCACTGCTCCTGTCATGGCTGAAACAATACTTTTACATAGATTCCACATGATTTTTTGGGTATGTGGAGAACTAGGGGTCATTTTGAGATAAAGTCATTTGGACTATATAAATGGAATTCCTTATTATTAAATCAATAAATAATACCAGAGTTGGCTCCTTGCTGTCAGACATGCTGATTTTCACCTTGGTTGCCACATGCACAGCATGGCCTGAATTTCCCACTTCTGTTATGTTCTCGGTGGCTGAACACACTTTCAAAAATGATTCTTGTAGAAATTTTTACGTTGGACAAATGTTTTCAGCACAGGAGGGGCCTTGCAGAGTTGAAAAGGGAAACTTGCCTTCCTAATAACTCATGGCTGTTGTGGCTACTATGCAAATCTCTTTATCCAATCAATCAGACATGAAATAAAATACACTGACCCGATGCTTGGCTAGCATGTAAATTCCAAGTCATATGAGGCTTGGGGAGCTACAGTGCAGAAGAAGGAGTTTTCATTCCCCATTTGTAAGATGATATCTGCTGGGCTCATTAAATGAAAATATTTTGGGGCCTGTGTCTTGCAAGGTAAACTTGCTCTATTGTGCAGAAGAACATTCACTGAAATAGCTAACATGGATCATCTGATGACATTAGCTTTGTAAGTAATTTCCATGATGTCAAGGGTACACTGGAGATTAAAGGGGGATTAAGGCCTACTTGCACAGTCAAAGCATCACAGTAAATTGACTTGACTTGGCAGGCAGCACCTAAAGTTGGCAAGTTTTCACTGACTAATCATATAAAATCCAGGTTTGTGGTGTTAGTTGGACTACACTTTCACAGAGGCCAGGAAACGTTAAGCTTTCAAGGTGGGAGGTTTTAGGAGGAAAAGGGAGGGGAGAGTGACGAGGAGAATTTTGCAATGTCAAGGTGCCAAAGTAAAATAACAACCCGGTTTTACTGGAGAAGGCTCTGCCTTCCAAAAGCAAGCTGGTTGGATTTCTACCCAAAGGGCTTTTCCTCCAGCAAAGTTTATTTTTTCCCTCCCACTTGCTGTCACAAAATGCAATCTCCTCTTAAAGGATCAGACCCTGCACAGGAACTTCACTGAATAAAGATGAGTTTATATTTTAAAAAGGAAACAGCTGGATTGCAAAAGCAAGGGAGGTAGGCAGCTCTAGTTTCATTAGCTAAGGGAAACTCAGGGCCCCAGAGGAGAACAACTGGGAGAGCAGCCATGACAGAAAAAAAAAAAAAAAAAAGGAAACAGAAGATCATAAAGAACTAATAATGAAAAATGGAAAGTGAGAATGAGCCAAGAAAAACATGCAATAAATAGATTAAAAAAAAAAAAAGTTGTGGAGGGAACAGAAATGTAAAGCAACCAAGCAGGAAAAGAGCAGGGCAGAGAGTATGGATTTTCTGGAAATAAAATAAATAATTCTGAGAACTCTAAAGAATCTGATGAAAAATTGGAAGTGTCTCATGTTTGATCTTTGATCTCCAAACTGGTGGCCCTTTCAATATGAAAATGAAGGCAGACCACTGTGTATAATTGGCCAGCAATTTGTTTGCTGCCTCTGCTGGGAAAAACAGCAATTTTGGCTGGGCAAGAGAGTCTGAACTCTATCCATGCTGATGAATTAGGGCCCTCTAAGAGCAGCTTATAAAAAAATGTATCTCATGATTGTTTAGAAGGATCCAGTCAACTGTTTATCTGTGCAGTAATCACTGGATGATGAGTTGGAGGTAACCTGGGTGTGGGACTGTGCATAGCAGGAGTCTGAATGGTTTCAGATGAAGAAAGAGTAGAGATTGAGGGAAGAGAGGGCTAGGAAGAAAAACAGATACTAGTCTGTCCTTCGTCTTGAAATCTGTTCATTGTGATAAAATATATAAACATGGCCAGGACTTCATAGTCCAAGAGAGAACAGATTTTTTTTCAGCTGCCCTTCAATTAGATCCGTAATAATCCTGCAGCTTTATATGGTTTACAGACGACACTTTGCCCAACAGAAATGGTGCTGTTCTTTAAATTGTGCTGTGCTCATTAGGTTTTAATAGGAGCAGTTGTTTAAGGGGTGGGTGGGGGCGGGAGGGGGGAATGCACTTGGTGATGCATAGTGGAATGTACATTAATCTTGTTAATGACAACACAGTTAATGGCTGGCAAAACATTACTTTTGAATTAACCTTTCTCTTGTGCAGGCTCTACTTGAGAAACAGAGCCAGGACACCGAAGATACAAGGAAAGTGCATGAAGACAGGGATACAGGATTTCCTATGATTTTATGTTGTTCTTAATTAGGAAGCATATTGGCAGCAAATGCTAACATGTGTTGGGATGTTTAGCTGTAGCCAAATAAATGTTTTCTATTACAACTCTGAATACTTTGCCTAGCCAGAGCCCATGCTGTTCTGTTCATGTCTTACAAAATCCCTTTATAAGTCATTTTGGGGGCCAATTTTCTGTTGGCTTATGCAGCAGAGTTACTTTGAACATATGTATACTCAGACTCCAGAAGGGTCGTTGTCCTCACTTTTTTTTTTTTTTTTAATTTCTAATTTTTTTGAGTGATAAATGGGGAAGCCCTTCTTATGAAATGCTTCTGTAATCCAACTAAACAATAGCCTATACTGAGCATGCTCATTTAAAGCAAAAATCCAGGGAATGGATATAACTGGTTTTCTCTGGTCACGTGTTCACACATAGGCTGAATGAAAAATCCATAATGAATCATTTATCTGATATATAATCTCTTTCTCCTGCTTATGAATGGTCTGCAAATAATCTGCTGCTCTTTTTTTTTTTTTGTTCTGTTTATCATTTCAAATTATTAGTTAAATATTTTCTGATCTGGCTTGCAGGTTATTTGAGAACACTTTGCTTTGAGTATGCACAATTTATAACTCCTGTCACTTCACTGATGTAAACATAGAACTAGAGTCTGACTTGAGTAGTGCAAGTCATTTTTGTGCAAGTGAAAACTTAGGGTTTTATCTTTCCAAATGTACTGCTACTTTTACTTTAATTATTATTAATTTTTCCTGATGATATAGCCACCTCTAGGTAGGAAATCTGATTTGTGTCTCCCTCCCACCTCTGAGTTTCTGTCTTGTATAATCAACCTATTCTAGTTGTGGTAGAAACTTGCTGAAACCCCTTTCAGCTAGAGGGGGAAAGAAGGTGCTCAGGGACTGCCCATAAAGTGTCATGTATGAAAGACAATGAACAATGGAGCTAAAAATATCTCCCAAACTTAAAACTATAGCAGTTGTTCTGGGTTGCTGCAAATATCAATTTATGGTCAAAAAGAAGGAAGACAAGTTGCAGTATTTAATTACTTGTCAATGTGATTAGCTGCCTGAAAGCGTAAGGATCGTATCCTATCAAAAATCCATAGCATAAAAAAAACCCCTTCATCTTAAATTTCTTCTCAAATTGGACCCCATTAATCACTGTAAAAGTTTCAAAACCACTTGGCTGAAGATCTGGGATAACAGGAGGGTTTCAGGAGGTCATGCTCTCTGATTGCCATCCTTGGCCGTCTGCTGTCTGAGTTTCTGATCTTCTGGCTTCACTCTGGCTGTGGTAACCTGGCTGTCTCTGGGCTGAGCTGTGGTTACCAGTGTGAAATCGTCCCTGGGCTCATGTCCCTGGGGACTGGGCTGCTCAGGAGAGCACAGAAGGGAGAGAAGTGGCACCAGTGGCTCAGCCCTGCCTTAAGAGTTCAGCTTCAAAAAAGGTAGGGCTGCAGTGGGGTGGTTGTGAACCAGCAGAGATTATAACTAGACCTTTGGAGTCCAGGCTGACATTTAAAGGCTTGAGGCCTGCTGGAGAGCAAAGAAATGTCAATCTTTAAAAGAGCGGACTGGGCTGGTTAGTACGAAGGAATGTCAAAAGAGAGTTTATAGGAATCTCTTAAAGTTGAAGCAAATGTATTTCATTCCTTTGATATGAGCACGTTTCTTCTTGATTTACCTGTGAATTAATGTCACAAGAGCTAGAGCTGGTTAACAGATGCTTGAAAGGACAGGAGGGAAGCACAGAGACTGGGGGACTGGTTAACATTTGACTGAGGGCACATAATGTGTAAGCCTGCCTTATACTGGAGCTAAATCATCCCCTCTCGTGTGCTGGGAGCTGGATCTCTGCACTCATTCTTGTGGCTCAGAGAACCATTGAGTGGTTATTCACACCTAGCCCTTTTTAGGATCACCCATTACTCTTATTAACAACAGTGAGCACTACCAAGGAGAAGGAAAAAAATAATATTCTTTCCACAAAAAGGTAAAAACATAATAGTGAATTAAAGTTCTAAATGATAGGACTGTTAACATAATGCCTTTTGTCTAGAATGAACTATAAAACACACATATATACAATGGAGAAAACCCTGTAAATGTGTAATGGACAAAAAAATATATATATAATAAAACTGTTGAAAGAATGCATTTTCTCAGCACCAAGGCTATCCATAAAATTTTTACAGTTTTCCACTATATAACATTATCCTTCATAAAAAATGATATTTTAAAGCAAAAAGGTTGGCAAAAGAAACAATTGGTAGTTAACGGAAGGACGGGATTACAGCACTGTGCCTTTGCTGTGAACGGTGGAATAGAAAATGAAAAACATTTGGGGCATTATATGAAGCCCAGCAGTCATGCTCCATATGGTTTGAAGAGTTGAGCAATGCTTGACAAAGATTTTATGACTTCATTTTCTTAACATTGAATATTATTCCTTCAATCTAGTCCTCCCACCCCATTCCTTGTCTTAAATTTCTCCTGTTTTTCAGACAAAGAAATCTGGTTTATTAGTATGTCCCATTTATATTGAGTTTAATCGCATCTGGTTCAATACACTCTTTTGTTACCAGCAAGGCCTAAAGCCCTGTAACAAGGTATTGGGGAAAAATTGAGATAATTTGGTCCCCAGACCCTCTAATACAACTTCCTATATGACTTGGTTTTAGGATAAGTAGCCAGAGTCCTCTGTATAAGAGGACAGGTCAATATTTGTGGATAATTGGATTTGGAGCACAGAACTTCCTGCCCCCCAAACCTATACTCAGACAGATCAGGTTAAAGTTTTATGTCTCTTAGCCCACATCATGACTTTCAAAAACAAATACTGCTCCCCTTTAGTCATAAAATACACACAAAAATTAGTTAGTCATTCTTCAGTCTACAGTCGACTGCTATGTGTGCTGCCAGCAGTGGAAGTGCACAGCCTTCCCCAGAAACACCTATGGATTACCCTTACTTTGGTTTGACATTGAAATCGTTAGGCACAGCTGGGGATTGGGCCAAGTTGTGCATTTGTAATCATAAGATGAAAATTCCTGCTGCAAAATGCACACCATAAAAAGAAAAGATGTTTGTGTCTTCCCTTCCCTTCAAAAATACTTAGGAGGTTCATGGAGGTCTCAACACTGGCACACAATCTTCTATAGAAAGGCAAACAGCACGTTTACTGTTGCTACAGCTGACCTAAACTGAAAAATTCAAACCTGGAACCAAACTTTTTGAAAATCTGAGCATTTGGATCTGCAGCCTTAGCTTGGATGAATCTCTAAAAAGGAATTACTGTTGTCATTTATTACATCAATTCACGTACTGTGCTACACAAATAGATCTTTCTTGAAACATCACTTTTCATTTCATTTATTTTACTTCACAGTGAAAGGCAGAGTTCCTCTAACCCTTCTCCTGCCATAGAGAGTGCATGCCCTCACATGTGGATCTCACATGCCGTGGTATTTCAGATGGCATGTTGTGAATTAGGTGGATAGAGTATCACTGGTGGTGTGTTTTATCCCATGGACTCAGTCCACTGGAGAGCACTCAGCTGGTTAATATTTCATATGGATTCTTTTCTCTTTTCTTTCCAACCATCTATGTAAACTCTAAGACAGCCGGTCTGGTTTTAGGAGGTGGTTTCCTAGCTGTGGATTAAGGATCCATTTGTGAGTCACTCTTCAGGCACTTCAGAAGAGGAGATTTCAGACCTGAAAGAATGTATTGTAAACAGAATAATGTGCTTTCAAAATTAGCTCCTGTACCAAATTATGTATTTACTTAATACACCTTAATGGCTTTTGAAGCAGCCATTAGGCTCCATTGCGTAAATAGTATATATACCAAAATATGTATTTAACCTAGATAGGGCAGTGCCCCATTGTTGGTTTTCCTTCCTTCTTTACGAAGTTTTATCTTCATGGCCTTTTGAAAGTCTATTATTCCTGAAGAATTTATCCTCCAGGAGATTGTTTTGGACAGCGGCAGCTGAGGGGGCAGGGAGGAGAGGGGGTTCCTGAGTTTTAATGTGTAGGAAGGAGGAATAGCATTCAGGAGGGCTGTAAGACTCTTCAGACTTTGGAGTGGGGAAGGGAGAAGTTCAAATATTATTGAGCAAACCAATTCTCTCAAAGGGCAGGATCCTACAGGGCTGATCCTAACTTAGAGAATAGGAGTGGGTTCATGCATCAGTCAGCTTTGTTTTCACATTGGGCTGGATGTGAATAGTCCTACATGTCCATGAAAAAGATGGGTAGAAAAGAAAGAGCCTCCTCTCTGCTCCCACCACTGAGGTGAAGGACCTGCCCATGCTGGAGGCACTCTGCCATGGTGGGACTCTCATAGGACTCCTTGGGAAGCTCCTTGAGGTCCCCTTAGGGTCAGGACACTGACAGCCTGGTATTTCAAACAGGCCTTATATGCTGGGAATTCATACAAAATACCTAATCTTTCCATTGGTTCTCCATCTGTATATAAATACAGAGAGGTAGGATAATGATCCTTGACAGTGGCTTTTTAAGGATAACTTAATGGAACAGATTTCATTGTAGGAATGTTAAATGTGAGAGGGGCACTACACCAGTTGGGACTGGTGGAAAATAAGTGGGGAAATAAGTACAAAGAAGCTGAACCTGCTGTGTTTCGCTGTTTACCTGCTACCTTCTGTAACTGGCACAGCAAGTAAACCATATATCTGCTAATGTTGCAGGTGTACTCTCAGCTAGCTCATAATGGAAAAAATATCTGTAAATAACAGCTCAGTTACAGCAAATGCCAAAAATTACAGTCCATGCTATCCGCAGGTGATTCCACCAATCCCAGACAGGCTCATCAGTTCGGAAATAATAACAAATGCAAAAACTCCAGAAAATGATGTTATCTTGCTCAGAAAATGAGATGAGAAGGAGCAGTTAAGGGCTGAAAATAGAAGTGTTGTATGAGGCCTTGTAACTTTGGCACAGAGTCACAAAGTGCAGAGTGAGAGAGGGTGTGGAAGGCACTGCCAGCACTGGGCAAGAAAGAAATGTATGATGGGCACACAGGGATAGCCAGGATAAGGGGAGAAGCAAAGTTTCTCAAGTTTTAACGGAATTTGCTATAGACTTGTGTGTTTTCTAGGGCTCTGGAAAGTTCCTGTCTATATTAATCAGTATATTAAACAAACACTTCTGCAAACAGTCTGTGCAAACTCCTCGAGTTGGTTCACCTGGGTCAACCTGCAGGATGGAAGGGGGCAAGACTTATTGGTCTTCTTAAGAAATGAGTTAACTATAAGTACAATCAACATAATGAAAATGAAAATTAATTCAGCCTGAATCTCTGAGAGGAGTTGCTCTCCTCCTAAAATCTGTTTTTAACAATCCTCTTGCCTATATGGCTTGACACAGGTATCTCCAGGTAAAGTAGATTTTGGATACACTCGAAATTACCCTGGCTTGATTTCTGAAAGGAACCAAATGAATCTGAATTTAAATTAGGAAAGATGATAATAATATTAATAATAATAATAATAATAAACAACTGGACTATTGCTGGTAGGTCTCTTAATGATGCAGTTTCTCATCAATAACTTGAATCTGAGTATGACCATAGAAGTATAGCAGAAATAATTTTGTGCAAATATATTCAAGCAATGTTATCAACTGCAGGCCAAAAATGCACTTGGAGCTGTATTGTTCTTTTTCATTGACTTTTTGTTGACCACAGGAAAAACAGGTTTTAAAGTTCAACACAGTAGCCCAGTCTAAAGCAGTGGAAAACTCGTAGAGCCAGTTTGAGTTGTTAGGGTGTGCTAACTTGTGACCCAGACAGGAAGGTGGTTTTAAAATAAAATTGAAACAAAAAAGTTCTGTTGTGCTGTTTCCATATCCTTTGTAGGAAATCGTACTCCATCTCCTCCACTCTTGTCCCACACATCTTCTTCCCATCTCTCTCATTTACTGGGCCCTGCTTTCTCATATCCAAGATCTTGTACTTTGTTGCTTCCCTGACCCTCCCATCCCTTCTGAAATACCTCAGGCTGTCTATTTTTTCCCATTTTGTTTATTCTTACTCGGTTTAATAAAAATGTAATTTTTTTCCTGCTTAGTGATTGACTTTAACAAATATTTAGGATGTTTTTGGTGCCAAATTACATTTTTATCCTTGGTAAAAAGGATGAAAAACTGCCCTAGAGAGGCTGACTTTACACATTTAAAATATTTTCTGATTTATATGATTATCATCATGATAGATTTTTAAACATATTTCTTGATGATATAAGATTTCTAAATAACATGTTGAAAGACTTTTTTTTTGCAAGTGAAGTTAAAAATATTTCCTGAACTTATTTGCAAAGTTTGACCAGAACTAAAATTATTGCTATTCCCCTTTCGTCCTCTGTGAAATAGTAGTTTTATTTTCAGTGTTGGGGGAAGGAAGAGAAAACTGAGCTGCTCCATGGTTAAGATGAGACACCATTTATAGGGCAAAATTTTGGTATTTGATAAAGTTTCCATCACAATGACATATTTATTAATCTGTAGCTGCTCCCTTAAAATAGGCCCTTTGCATATAATTTTTTTCCTCAGGTACTGGGAAATTGTTCATTCCTGGTGTTCCATCAGGCATGTCAAAGACAAATATTTCTATGTGCATCTGTATTTGGGCCACCCATCCTGAATATGTAGCTCAGCTTTTCATGCCAAAAGTCCTCTGCACTAAATTTCATGCTGCATTTTCTGTGGGTTACTTAAAGGTGTTATTTTTCTTGTTTTTATTAAAAAGCTGAAACTGAATTGTATTCTAAATCAAAAGCATTTTTTTTTAGAACCTGTGGGTTACTCTAAGTTCATCACGTGAGAGAAGTGCTGTTTTACTTTCACTAAAGGACTGTGGTTTCAACAGTAAGAAATTTGCCCCCAGAGCTTCTAGCAGCTTATTGATTGCTAACTTATATTTGTATGTTACAGATTTCTACAAATTCTGCTCAGATAAATGTTTAGAGACACCACCAAAGACCTCTTTTCATACATGTTTAAAGATGTTAGATGGCTTCCAATTCTATACATGTGGATATGCACAATTTAAGAAAAAACTGGATACTGTTTGGAATTACTGTTCCTCAAAAATTCATAAAGATGTCGTGAAATGCTTAGACTGTATAACTTTAATTGAAAGTATTTATCCAGCTCTGATTTCAACAGATGTCTGGACAACAGGGGAAAAATAACCCCCACCCTGTAACAAAACATCATCTGCTTCCAGATTTCCCAGGCTAAAGGTTTTATGGCGGTCAGTGGTAACACACATGTACTTTTCTCTCATGCTTTTATAAAAACTACTTATCTTTTTAAAAAGTCTTATTTTTCCCTTATGCAGATATGCCCTCTGTGTATTTTTACTTGAAGGTTGAAGACATTTTCACACAGGGGACACCTGTTTTTGAACCCCCATGTTTAAGGGAACTGGGGAAAAAAATACAGTGAAACATTTGGATCCATCTGGTTAGATATGGGAATGTTATGATCATCTGAACATCTGGATAAGATGGTAACTGCCACCAAACAGTTTGGCAAATAGTAGATTTGTCCCTGCTCAAGCCTTCTATGGATAGTTTAGAGAGATTTTTTGCCTGATGATGTGCTTGGCCATACTTCTGTTCTTTCTGTCCCCACTCTTCTTCACCACCAGCGGGGATATTCCCCTCCTCCAGCGACAGAAACAGCTCCCCTGCTCTCCCTGCTCCCTGTGCTCTCCTCAGATAATGTTTTTCCATAGGGCATGCACAAATGCTGTTGTTTTACATCATATTGTCATTGCAGCCACAGGCATGTGTCTGCACTTGTCCCCGAGCAAGAGAGGGAGACGTGTTTCCTCGTGCCTGTGTTTGCAGCGCGTGTGACCCGCTCTGCTCCCCCAGCCTCTCCCAGCACACATCCTGCCTGCTGGAACTCCAACCAGAGCTGTTTCCACCTCAGCAGTCCATGCGGAGAGGAGATGGGATTGTGCAAGTGGGGAGCTGAGCTGCCCTGGGAGGGCTCAGTGTGGTCGCCTCTGTATCCAAATTGATGCTCCTTTGGAGCAGAGCATGGCTCGATGTGAAAATACACCCTGAGCAAAGGGACTGGGCTGTGTCTGTGGCCACTGGCACTGAAAATGCCGTGTATTAGGTTTATAACAAAAATATTGCCTTAGGCTCCATTTCCTAGTCAAAACTTATTTAATAGAGCATTGAGAGCAGCCCATGGCAAGAGGAAGGTCAGTGTGTTGTACCCCACGTCTGCTGGGCAATGGCTGGAAACCTCCTCAATGCCACTGTGTCATTTGATGCTCCATGTGCCCATATCTGGCCCATAAGCCCATGCTGAAATTCCTGAGCATGTGCGTAAAGTTAAGTACTTAAATGCTTTGCTGAATAGGAATTGACTGAACATGTGCTTAAGTATCCTGCTGAATTGCAGCATTAATCATTTTTACAGCTGACAAAATCACTGCCCCAGAAAAATATTCTCCAATTAGAATGAGCGGGATTATTTCTTTCATTTGTGTGAAATAAGTGTGTTCCCAGTTGTACTGAACGTGTTCTGTTTTCTGTGATATTAGAAATCATTTTCCATAAGATTTCATATTGCTCAAGAGAAAACTTGTGAAACTTTGGAGTTGATCAGGTCCCTAGATTTGGATTTATATTAAGAAAACATTGTAAGAAAAGGCATAATGGGCCAAAAATACGCACTTTTCTTCACTGACTTCACCTAAGGGCAGAACTTGGGCCACTGTGCTTGTTCATTAATTCTCTCTTGTGGAAGCTACTTTTTCCATATGTGATTTTAATTTGTTTGTAGATGCTGAATGTAGTTTTTCATATGGTAGAGTGCTCCTTTTTTTCCTTATTTCTTTCACAGTGTTCTCATAATAGAGTTTAAACCCAGAAAAAAACAACAAAACAAACCCAAATCAACAAACCAAATCCCTTTGTATGTGCAGCCAGTTAAGTAGATAATAATGGTAATTTTTCTGCTCTACTAATGATGATAATATTGATATTTATCAATAACAAATAGCATGCAAGTGCCTGGGTGAATAGAGTATTTTGCACAGTGGGGTTTTATATCTATTCATGAAACATGGAGTGACGGAGGCTGCTAGAGGCAGGTGAGGGAAGCTGAGCAGAGAATTGCCTCACAGCAGAGAGCCCATGAACAGCAGAGGGGGAATTTAGTCCTAGCCAAGAGCAGAAATAATCCCTGCAGTAAAAAAGCTGCAGAATCTGTAATCTCAATATCCAGCCCAACAAAGACCATGCACCTTGGGGCTCAGCTAAGTGAGCCCTTACTGGAAACGACGTGGGGCTCATGTGGGGTAATTTGGGAGTGGGAAGCTCTGCTGGTTGGCAGAGCTAAGCCCAGGCAGCCTGGATATTTCCAACCTGCTCCTTAGACTGCTTCACAGTCCCTTTGGTACTCAGGTCTGTTTTATTTTATTAAGTCTGCAAAGGGGACTTTGAGAGGCGTTATCTTCAGGAGATAAATTTACAGCTGCTTTTCTTCCTATATTATGTTTACATTTTGAACCTGTGAGTCTGAATATTACCTGTTGGTAAAGCTGACTCTGTAATTATTGATTTTGAGGCTTATGATTGTTCTATAGACCAGGGGAAGGGGGAGAGGCTAGGGTGGTCACAGAACAACCAGCTATTCCAAGACCTTCAAAGGTGACTTGAACAAAAGCTCACAGCCCAAATAATCTGCTGGAGCAAAATATTGAACCTTCTCATTTCCTGGGGCCAATTTAGGATGTGACCTTTGAGTTTTGTTGGAGCAAATGACTTGGGGTATAGCTAGAAATGTTTGTAAGGTGTGTCATGTTCATTTTCAGAGGCCCTGGCTGGAAAAGGGACCTGGTTGTGGATTGTCTGAATGCATTGAGTGCTAAATCTTGGCATGAGGGTGACTGGAGGGAGCTTAGCTGCTTGCTCTTGGAATTGTCTGTGGTTCTCACTTGGAGCATGGCCCCAAAGCAGCTCTGAATATGTACAAGTTCAGGGTTGCCCCTCCCTGGATGCCACATACATCTAGCTCCACTGCTCTGCTCACAGGTTCACAATCTGTTATGCTCATAGCCACTACCAGATCCAAGGAGACAAGATTACCTTTTTAAACAAAACAATAAAGCAATAAACAAACCATAAACCCAACACTCCAGATGTCTTTCCTATGTTAGATAACATAAAACCAGAGAACAGCCGCAAACACACACATTTTTCTATTTATTATTTTATTATCAGCTAGAAAATATTTCTATAGGAGTGTCCACTCTGGAAAAATCCCATCTGTTTGAATCACAACCATGTGGATATTTTATCTTCCTGGGGCTGAATGTATTTCCTAAATAACTCAGAAATTTTGAAGTTTGCATTACTTTTCACTTGAATCTTCAGCAGCAGCACCAACATGTGCAATCCCCTCCCCAGTTGTTTCTCTTGACATGTTTCATGTTACAGAGTCTGTGTGAGAGACTTTGAGAGGCGTTATCTTTGATAGAGGAATTTATGGCCATTTTCCTATCTACCGTATGTTTACATTTGGAACCTGTGTTGAACATTTGTTATACTCACATGTTGTGTCTTGTCTTTAATTAGATCATAAACATTTTGAGGCAGGGACCATGTCTTCCTGTGTATTGCTGCTCTATTTAGGCCCTACTGACGTGGAACTGACTGGGAGTGATTGTAACAATAAAAATCTGCTAGGAATTCTTTTGTCCTGGTAAAGAAATGTGCAACTCTTGTTATCAGAACATATCAGAGAGTAGGGTGCTTAAAAGTGGTTGTAGAGTAGTAATCACCTTTGCAAATGCTTTGAACCTTGATGTTGAGAAAAGGGAAAGGATAAAAGTTATATTTTGATTTATAGAGAGTCCTGACAAAACCACTCCCAAAGTTGCCAGTATCCAAATATTACCCATAGGCTTGCATGTGCATCTAACAAAGGTTTTGAACAATTAGCCCTAATTGCCCTTTTCTAATATTCTGGTTAACAGAAAAATCTTCATTATGAGAACACACGGCTTGTAAATGAAAGGGATGAAAGCTCATGAAAGGACGGAGGCAGACCATACGTCATCCCACACCTAGGCACAACGGGATGCATTAAGGAAGCATTTATGGAGAGGCATTCCATCAAGCCAGGGTGTCAGAGGACATATGGTCTCTTTCACCATTAACTCTGTGAATTTCCATAACTTTCCTCTGGTCCGTATTAATCTCACTTTGTGTGATGCTCCGATTTTTTTGATATAGTTTGGGTTTTGCTCTGAAAATGTCCAATTACACACGTGAAATTCACAGAAGTACATAACAAAAAATCACCTTTTTTGAGCTTGCTTTTTGCAAAAGATAAAAAAAGAAAATTTGGGTCAAGCTGAAAAAAATTCAGTAGTCAAGACAAAAATTAATAAATATAGACATGAATACATAATTTTATCTGTATGGATACATACTTGACCCTGTTTCCTGACTAGAAAATATTGTTAGTTTGTCTTTGAAATATAGTGTAGCATATTGGTGCCAATTTGTTTGGCATGTGAAGATCCATCTGAGTCACTAGCTGTGATCCCAAAGATATCACTGGGATGCTGGTAATTGTTGAGAAAATACAGGTGTAGAGAGGCTTATGATGAATATCAAGGTGGGAGATCATAGAGCCAGGTAAGGGTGACAAAATGAAATCTTACTTTTAGTCCTTCTAAACTCAGAGTATCACAGAATATCCTGACTTGAAAGGGACCCACAAGAATCATCAAATCCAGCTCTTGATCCAGGTCCAACAAGATACACTTCCATGTTTTAACTCCTCAGATGGTTTTGGGGACCTGCTGGAGTACCTAAAGTACCTTCCTTCTTTTTTGGGGCTTTTCTGCACTCTCCTGTGCAGATCTATCTGTAGGGTTTCTAAATTTAGGTAGAGGAGTGTGTGCTAATCCTCTGTGTGGATTCATTGTCATCTCAGAAGATATCACACAGACACCATCAAAAAGATGTTGAAAAATAGTTCCCACATATAAGATCAGACTAACTAGAAGTTAACATTATTATTTTTTAAGATGTACTCTTTTTCTTTTTTTTTTTATTTTTGGCATTTCTTAATTAAGCAGTGATTGTAGCCCTAAATCTCTGTGAGGGAAAACTTGAATATAATGACGTTGTGTTTTTCTTACAAATAATTGAAAAAATACTAAAAATTCCAAGAAGCCCTAATGCTGGGGAGGGGGAGAGGGAAGGAATTTGTGAAAGTGCTAGGTGGGAATAAGAAAGCTTTTAAGACAATCATTATAATAATACCATCATAATAATAGCTTTATCTTGAGGAAAAAAAATGATCAACCAAGCAACCACCATTGAATCTGGGACTAAAATAATCTCTCTGAATTTTCAATTGTCTTAAAGCACTGGTGTTTTCTAAGGTTAAAAAAAAAATCTAACAAGAATATGTCTTGGTTTTATCATATTATCACAACATCTTGTTTTTCATGTTACTTCTCTCCTGTCTTAGATCCTTTACTTAGACTCCCTGAAAAGTCTCACTCCTCTGACAAAGTAAGTTGAAGACACATTTAGGTTGAACAAAATATTGGCATTGTTAGGAGTTTAAAATCAGGGGCCTTTTCATTAATGCTCAGAAGCATTGATGTAGAAGAACAGGAAAACTCCCTGTGTACATCTATTCCACTACATTTTCCTGGCAGAGAAAATGTTTGGGAGTATTCTTCTGTATACTCACATGTACCACTTCCGTGTTTAATACATGGAAAATCCCTAAAATGTTTGCACAAAGAATATTGTTATTCCCTGTATGTTTCAGCTGATGCTTACTGGGAGGAAAAAAGCCCAAAACAACCAATGGGCTGAAATTTGGAACGAGAAGTCGAACGACTTCAGATGCTTCACTTAGGCTAGATCCTCACAACACGTTGTCCAGTGATTTAGAGTATGTGCATTCAGAGGATCAAGCTATTAGAGAAAAATTCTCCATCCTGAAAAACAGGCTTATCACTGAATCAGGAATTGCCAGTAATGTCTCCTCTGGGATGCTTGTTTTTAAATTGCCTTTTGGGAGGCTTTTATGACTGCATCCACATCAGTGCTGTGATTCAGAGCAGTGATGCTGTTTTGAAGCACATCCCCCAGACTGTCCCATTTACTGTGCAGTAGTTCACTTCCCAAAGTGGTTTTGCAGCACATAATCTGGATTCTGTTTGGAGAAAACTAAACTGGAGGCTTTGATCCAGGCAAGTGCCAAATGTTCTCCAACTCCTATTACAGGAATAAGAGGCCAAACCAATGACTAGACCTCCTGAAATCTTGGAATCACACCATGGTATATTTCAGCTTGGGGATTTGGGCTAAATCAAGTTTAAAGCAACCCTGTCTCTATCTCCCTCATCGTGCAGATAAAGAACCCTCAGCTCCAACCGCTCCAATCTATTGATCTGCCCCTGTGGCCACAGCTGCCTTGAGAAAGTAGATGTAGCCTATGACATCTTGAAAGTATTCCAGATTTTACAAATGTTTTCTGTGTTAGTTGTTTTTCACTTCTCTTTTCCTTGGATCTGGTGCAAATATTCTTAAATGAATTTTAAATGATCTGAGCTTGTGCCTGTTTCTTTTGTTGCAAAATTTAAGAACAACCTAGGTGTTTTCCCCCCAAAGATCATGCTGCCCTGTGAAACTATTTGGGCAATTTTCCCCCCTCATTTTCATTGAAATTGCTGTTTATGGAGATATTTAAGAAGATGATATACAGTCCTGCTCTCAAAAAGGATAAAAGGAAATTGCAAGAACTATAAGAAGTTTATCACAACACTTTTGTCCTTGGGTTTTCAAAGCTGTCTAATATTGCCTTACAACTGAAAACATCCAGCTCCTAAGTCCACTTATACCAGTGGGCACCAAAGTTTATGATAAGTATAAGCAACCTGTGATATTTCTATCTCTTGGTAGAACATGTTTGCACTATAGGTTATTTAAATTACAATTTTTAATTTAGACATCCATCTCTCTTGTATGTTTTTCCTAACGTGCTCAGCCTCATTAACCCATCCAGTTGACCTGCATCATTCTCGTGTTGACAAAGATAGGCGTTATGAACCTTAGGATGTCATAAACACCTCTAAAATGTGACCCTACTTGCATGCAGTGGGGAAGGTTTGACAGCATTACACCAGTCATCTGATAAGCCCGGGTCAAAAGTCTCCCAATTGCTTGCCTTTTGTTTGGGTGTCAAGGAGGCAAAAGCTTTTCATGTTTTTAATAAGCAAATTAATGAAATACTTACAGTATACTGCATACATTAACTCTTAGGTAGCTGGTTTTCCTCTGGGGCCATCTTTCCAAAGGTCAGAGGCCATAAATGGAGTTTCAGTTTTCCAGGAAACAAAGGGGACAGTATATTTCAGCAATCTTTTCCCGCATGTAGTTAAGATTCCTCTTTTTTTTTTTTTTTTTTTTCACTTTGGCTTACTTTCTAGAGGCATAGTAACACTTGCCAGCTAAGCCAGATGTAGCATTTCAACCAAAAAAATGCACCGGATGCACGTTCCAAGTTTGCCAATGGCTATGCATGAGGCTGGAATGTCAGAGCAGGAGCGGCGGATTAGGAAGATTGTGTTCGTGTTACTCAAAGCAGAAGGAGCCCAGAAAATGTCTCTGCAAGTTCACTGTTTCAGCCACTTTTTCTTCTTAGGTTTAGCACATTTGTTTGGTAACATTTTCAGGCTCCTTACAATCACTATTTATAGAGTTTCTTACGTTTTCAGGATATTAACCAATTAGTCCTCATTTGTAAGCTCCAGGGTACTTTAGAAAGTCTGACATTAAATTCTCTAATAAACAGAAAATAAAGAAAAGGGACTTTTGCTTACCTAAAAGTATATTAAAACAACAGCAAACTATCTTGACAGTATCTCCTGTTATTCTCTCTTCCCCAGACAAATCTACAATTTCTTAATTTTTCTGAGCAAAAACTGATTTAATATATACTTGATATTAATGATACACCTGTGTCTGGATTGATCACCTACTTTTCTGTTCAGATGACCCGGTATAACTGTGTGATGGAAGAAGTTAAACTCCATCTCAGTTTCTATGACTATGTGGTGGCCTTCCTAACTTGTATTTTATACTTATTTAAGCCATGATGTGGTATCTGCCATCTAACAGTTCCCATTTTGGATCCTCAACCCCACAAGCAGGTGTGACAAGTGGGTCAGCACCTGCTGATTCCCTTTGCAGACACAAAAACCAAGGATGAGAAGTGAATTGAAACAGGAGGGAAATACACATCCTACTGGGAGCTTTAGCAGAGGGACTTTCATTGACTTCCAGACTAGACATGGACACCTTCTGTTTCCTAAGGCAATTCCCAGTCTCCATGTTTTCAGAACATTAGTAGCTGTTACTTTTACCAGACACTTCCTCAGTCAGGTACTTTGAGTGGACAAACAAGCCCTTGTTGTTTTAAGTGTGGGTTTTTGCCTGTCTGAAAATGCTTCTGGTGTTTTAAATCCAGAATCAGATTGTGGCAAGCTATAAATGCAGTTCAAGGTGTGCTTTACTGAAACTCACTGGATGCTGTGAATTTCCAGGAGGAAGGTTGCTGGTAGTAATCAAAGCTACTGAAACAAATTGACTTCTCAGACCTGTGGTTGGATGAAAAATCAGCTCTTCTATGAAGCACGATGCTGACTAGGAGAAAAAGGGCTAAGTGAATAGAATATTCAAAGAGAAGGGGAAACATACTCTTCCTTTTATGCAACTGAAAGCCTGTAAGCATCTTTAAGTGATGCTCATCATCTCATTTCATACAGGTTTCACTCTTGACATCTAAACCAGCAGCCACAGACTGTTTCTCTTGCAGACTTAAGTAACTGGTGTCTGGAACATGAAACATTCAGCAAAACCCCATAAAATGAGACAAAAAGTTGTAAAACACTGGCTAGAATAAGCTCTCCCTGCTACAGGCCATGCAATCCAGGCTAAACTGAAGCCTGTGTTTTGGGAAGCACCTTCCTTTAGCCCAGGTCAGGCTAAAGCACTTCACTCTCTAAGGTTCCATCTACAGCTCCATGCACAAGTGCTCCACAATTTACTACTTAACAGATATCTAAGTTACATAAAAGACATAAGAGATACAACCACGAGATGATTTTATCCCCTCTCCACTGGTTGGACTGCTTTCACTCTAAAATGAAATAAAAAATGCAGGGAAAACTGCCTTATTAACAAAAGCTATTAAAGTAATCTAAGCATCACATTAAGCTTTGCTTGCGCAGCAGTAGACACAATAAGAAAGACGTATTATGGTCATTTAGATGCAAGATAATTTACTATTTTTAAGATCTTATAGCATCCTTGCTCCAAAGTTTTATCTTTCACTCTTTTCTGTATCTGAATATTTCACCCCTTCCCCAGCTCTAATTGCTGAGAAGCGTAACCACTTTAAGGCGGAAAACCTTCCTCGGAGTACGTGTCGATTCTTTGCTATCAAACTGGGTGGTTGTGCCGTTAGGGATCCTACAAGGGTTTATCCTAAGCCTGGTTTGTTCAATATTCACCAGCCTCTAGGACTGTGCAATAGAGCATGGCCTTATCAAGCTTGCAGGAGGCACTGAGCTGCCAGGGCGCAAGCGCCTCTGGAACAGGATTAGAATCCGGAATGATTCTATTAAATTTCAGAAGTGACCTGCAATTCAATAAAGATGTCTTGAAAGTACTGCAATAAAAAGGGGGAAATTTAAAGATATAACTGGTGTTCTGCAGAAGTAAATTGGAAGGTTAGAGCTGGACCACAGACTGTAAGTCAGTAGTAGGATGCTACGTCATCCCAGGGTGAAATAGGAGTGTGGCACGTATTCCTGAGCCTCTGGTGAGATTTTGGCTGCAATTTTGAGTCCAGCATTCAGGACCTCACTTCAAGGCACAGACAAATCTGAGAGAGTCCACAGGACAGCAACCAAAATGATGAGAGGTTTAGAAAAAGTGACCTATGAGGAAAGGTTGAAAGAACTTGGTTTGTTTAGTCTAGAAAAGAGAAGACTGAGGAGGTACATGATAACAGACTTCAAGTATTTAAACGGTTGTTATAAAGAGGAAGGAGATCAATTATTCATGTCCACTAAGAACTGGACAAGAAATTAGGAATGTCTTTAATTTGCAAGAGGAGGATTCCAGTTAGAAAGATTTCTGATGGCACTGGAGCACATTAGCAATTTCCACAGCCTCCCTGGGTACTAAAGGTTTTTAAGAATGAGTTGAACAAACTTTGTAAGGGATGTTTTAGATCTGCTTCTGCTTCAAAGCAGTGCTTAGTACAAACAACTTCTTAAAGCCTCTTCTGGCCGTATTCCTATAGTGTGTAATACAGATTTGTAATTTACATATCCCTGTGTAATTATAGAAGTGTTAAATTAGTATCTGAAAACACGCTCCTTCTTTACTTACAGATACAGATTTGTGATGGAGTGATAGTGGGGAAATATCTGGACTTTGCTGTTTGCTAAAAGAGAATTGCTCAAGAGTTTTAAAAACTATTTCTCAAAATGCAGCAGTGGAAAATCAGAACTCATGCCTGACCTCATCTGACAGCTGCTATGGCCCTTATAAAGGGATTAACAACCTGGACATAAAACAAAGGTTATTGCCGGTCATTAAGGTGTGATATCGCTCAGCACAATTAGGACATGTCACAAGTCTGCATGGGGCTATGCCTGAGTGGAGAATTACAGAGAAAAATGGTGATTTGCTGGTCTCTGTGAAGTAGGCCTGACACTGTGATGAAGGGAAGGCTGAGCAGGGCTTGGAAATGTCCTGAGAGAAGCTGGAGGCCATTGATGCTCTGCTCCTAGACATTCAGCTGACACCATGCTTCCTTATTTTTTTTACTATCTACGTTATATATATATATATATATATATATATATATATATATGTAACCTCATGGGATCCTTTATATCTGAAAAATGTGTCTGTAGGATGCTGTGCAGCAATCAATAGGAAAAGCTGAGTCCTGATGCTGGCAGAGTTTCTTGCTCTGAATGTTTCAGATGACATCTCTCAGCCCAGAAAAAATCTGCTTCTCAGCTGAGTAAGGAGGCATTTTGATAGCTTGATTCTCCAAATCTGTATTAAGCAACTTCCACTCTTCAGAGACACACGTGAAGAAGATTATGCCCCATTATAGGTCTAAAGAAATAAACCATTATTGGTTATTTTTCATAGCAATTTAGAGGCAAGCCCATGTGTTTCAATTATAAAAAAATGAGTTAGCTTATAATATGCTGTTCTTTTTACTAGTTGATTAATTTTTCACTTAAATTCTAAAAAAGTCATTATTTCTTCAAGTTTAAGCTTTCACTTCTACTGCCTTCTATTGTAGTGCTTTTCTTAATTACCTGCAGCAATTTGCATCAGCAAGAAGCTGAGAATGCTTTGCATGTCTTTAGTGCCTTCCCTCCTCCTTAGCTATTGATGTAGCTACACAGAGAGAGCTCAGCACTGTAGCATCTGGCATCTTGAATCAGCATTATAAACACTAATTAAATAAACCTCTCAATGCTTCTGACAGGTGATGAGAGCTCCTGACCTCTGATGAGAGCTTGGGTGCCCATTTTACAGGTCGAAGAACTAAGGGTGTATTTGAATTGTGAGATTTGCAGATACTTCCCGGCATCCAGGTTCCAGGTGCATGCCCTGGCTGCATCCCAAATCTGTGCTGGGGCAAAAGCCAGGCTCTTTCTCCCTGAGGACCTTGGTTTCCGTAGGAAGGAGTCCTGAGTGCTCGTGTGGGGAGGGCTGGCAATCACGGCTGGGTGTTGTCAGGCTGTGGGCTGCACTGCAAAGCCTTATCCCCACAGTCTAGACAAAACCAAGGCAACATAATGGATTTGAAGGAGGCTCGTGGTGATTCTGCATTAAAGGTGGGAGTAGAGAAAAAAATTTTCTTGGCTTCCTCCTCACGCAATTCCTCCCATTATTTAACTATCAAGATGACCACACTGGTTTTGCACATTTAACAAGTCCAATGCAAACAAGGTTCTTTCCCCCTTTTTCATCAACTTCAAGATGTTTTATTTTCAGGGGTCTACAAAGGCAAATGTACAATTCAAATAAAACCACAGCAGTGACTGCACAAAATAATAGCCTCACTTCATTTTGGAGCAGAGCTTGGAAAATGTGGATACAACCTAAACTAGTAGAAAAGTGCAGCACACTCTCTCCTTCTTCCTGGCAGCTTTAAGCAAAGGCCACAGGCAGCAGAGTCTTCTCAAACCCATCTACTCTAGGAACAAGCTGGAAGATGGCTTGCAAAACACCAGCACCTCAATGTTGCCAGATGTATGTTCTTGCTTTACAATTTCCAGCATGTTTTAGCAATTAAATCCTGTTTTTCCTGGATTAAATGTCAGTTTGTCAGCCTGTGGACAATTACAATAGATAGTCATGGGGCACTGTACCAATTAATGCACTTCAGACATAATAAAAGGGCCTTTACCTTTCAAATTAAAAGTTACATTGCCAGTAGCAGCCATTCTTCCTTTGACAGCACACTTGCCTTTCCACACTCCTATTTAATGTTTTTCCCATTTTTCCAGTATCATATTTTAGCACCAGGCTATTGATTGAGTGGAGTGGTCAGACAAGGTCCAGTGAAATCAAAGAGCATCATTTCACTGGCCTCTTCAGAAGTGCCGGATTAGCCCCGTTGCCTAAGATTTAAGAATGGATCCCTATCCAGAAAAGCACTTTAACACGTGATAACAGTTAAGCGTGTGCTTAAGTGCTTTTCTGAATCAGGGCCCATATAAGGCAGCATGTCTACCAAACACTTCCAGCAAGTTCAAATATTTTTTACAGGAGTTAGATTTCCTTTAAAATATATAAGCAGAATTTCTTCCAATATTGAAAAACTTACTGAATTCTTCCCTTCAAACAATTGTTTGGAGGTTTGCTTTGTTATTGATACAAAGATTAATTCAAGTTGCAAGGGGAAAAATGTGTTTATGCAAATATTAAGTGCCTGAAAACTACACCACAGCTGTTTCGTTTTGGATGAAAGTCTTGGCTTGTTGGATAAGATGCATCACCATCTATGAGATTTAGGAAACATCTTTTGTTACACGGTTATTTCAGTGAAATGCATTCTCCAAAACCTTATTTTCCAGAACAAATTCACATTTCTTCACATTTAACATTGTAAAAATATGAAAAGCTTCTTGGCGTGTGCATTCCTTGTCAAAATGAATCTAGAATGAGATAGTGACAATGAGGAACAAAAGTTTTGGGATAACTTATGCCCTTAAAATTTTGCAGCAGGGGCTTTTGTGTTCTGATTAGAGGAGAGCTGTGGCCACAGTGTGAGGGTTCAATATGCCCATAAGAGGTGGCCATTGAGTGCAACAAGTGCAACAGGATGATTTAATTTCATATGTAAGCAATAGCTGTAAGAAAGAGAAGCTTCCTCTGCTGCTTTTTGTCTTTTGTTTCGTTAACTTCAGACCATGCATCATCTCTAATGAGCTTGATAAAGCATAGTAAGGAAAATGGGCCATAATTCATCATGATTTCCATTTCAAAAGTGACAGCCAGCTTCACAAAATAGTCCATTTTGCAACAAAAGAAAACCAACAAATGATAATGGAAACAATATCCTAAAATAAAAACTTAAAGTCCCCTCAGATCTGACTTCCATTAAAGAAAAGTGGGAAGGTTTTGTTAACAATACCCACAGATCCTCTCTGGTTCATCTTGTAAATTAAATATTTGATTTTTTTTGTGTTGTCCACCTCAGAAGAAACAGCACCCCAAAATTTTATGGAGTAATAAGAGCTGATATATGGAGAAAAGCAGGATCAGCATTTTAAATTGTTGGAAAATATAACATTAAATTTAATTCTTTCCCATAAAAGAGCTATGGCCCATGCTGCAATGGAAGGTATAAATAAACTGCATTCGATAACAATAAAGGAGCAATCTGTATGTTTTGGGGAGCTTCTGAGGAGTTTTTACTTCTGTGTGCAAATATCCAAACTGTTTTAGCTCATTTTCTGGCTGAAATCCTCTTTTAGAAATCAGTCTATATTCTTTCTGGTACCTCTGAGTGCTTTAGATATCACACCCTTCATCTTTTAAAGCTTACCTCTAATCTTTAGACTTTGAAATAATTTAGTTTCATGGTAGGGGTAAGGCTTGGCTTGGAAATGGAAATGGTAGTTTGGAAAAAGAGGGAAAGGAGAGGTGAAGAGTGACAGAGCAAGGATAAGCACTGGAGCCCAGCACCCTGAACTCCTTCACTTCCCAAAACCTGACCAGTGTCTTAAATACTTGTCCCATGGCATCAGATCTACTGTATACGATGTTGATAGACCTTTAATCTTTTATTTCAGGATATGTCATCTCCTTTCAGAGGTGTGATGGATGGAGAACCTTATATTGCTACTTGGAGGTGAATTATCACTGCCAGAACAGGGTGTTCCAGTTTGAGGTTGTGCAGGAGATATCCTTTACAGGGCAGAAGACTGGTTAACAGCCTGTCCAGGCCGGTCTCCTGGGCTGAGATGTTGTATCCCAAATTGGAAACAAAACTTGCCAAGGAACTGGGAGATGCTGCCCTTCAAAAAGGCAGGATGTCCCCTCTCCTGGGGCACCATCTGCCAAGTGTCTGGGATGTCACACCCCACCTGAATTGGGCTCATAGGTCGTGTTTCTGCTTCAGTGCATGAAGCAGATAAGAAAAAAATCCTGTCTCTGATGATATCTCTGCTGAAGACAGAGCAGGCATCCATTTTCTGTGAATACTTTAAAATACTCAATTAAAATCAACTGTTTGGAAAACACCAGTTTTTTACTGGCTGATTGAGGGACTGGGGTATCATTACTGAAACAGAAGGAACAGCAAAGTCGGGTGTCAAAGTGAATTTATGTGAACCTTCTAAGAAAAAATTATCCAAAAATTATACTTAGGATCATTCTTTTATAGTAGTTAATTAACATGTGGAACTCACTGCCTCAAAATACAGTATCTTTGAGGCATGAGTTTAGCGGGATTAAAGGGATTTATTAAACACTTATATGGATAATGAGACCATCCGCAGCTACATTACACAGGATGAAACCATACATTAGGGATATAAACAATTATGCTTCAGGATAGAAGCCAACTACTGACTAATAGAGTTAAGGAGGAAATTCACTCCATAATTATCCAGGATTTTATGCACCTTTTCTAAAAGTTCTACTGTGAGCACTGTCATGAGTGGGATACTGCCCTACAGGAAATGTTGGAACACATGAAATACAGGAAAAATAATGAAATTATGATTTCTTTTATGTTTAAAGATAATGTCTTATTTTCCCCACCTAATAGTAATTATTACAGTCTTTTATTAAAAAAAAATTGAGAATGAGAAATGAAAAATTAATCTAAGACTTATTGAGACTTCTGAAGCAGGTCCCTGCCTCCTTCAATATAAGAACTGAATATCATCTGTTGTTCATATATTTTCTTTTAAAATTAGAATGAGGAACTAAGGACATGGCTATAGCTGATGTTACACCTATTTGCATAAAGACTTTATATGATCAGCTCCAGATTCCTAAGATTTTCTTGTTCCTTCTTCTCCCAGCCAAAGCGGAGGATCTTGTAGTATCATATAAGATAGGGCACAGCCTACAGAAGTGGAAAGAATGCATTGGATGGGATTGAATTGCCCTTGACCTATTTCAGAACCAAAGTATTTTCAGCATCATATTGTCTTTAGAACAGGAAAACAAATAAACAAACAATATTTGGGGTTTTTTTCCTGTGGTAGTGGTTCCTTCATCAAGAACATATGCAATAAGTCCTCTGAATTCTCTGTGGAGCTCTGGGTATGACAGCAGGGCACATGTCATGTCCCTTTCTGAGCCTACCTACTAAGACCTTCTTGTTGGAAAGGGGAAAAGAAGTCCACATCCTCTTATATTTTGTCATCTTACTTCTTTTGGCTGTAGCCTCTTGAGAAGCACTTGTTTGTAGATTCCTTCACCCTTGCTGTCAGAAGACTAGAATGTATATTAAATCCTAAATAAGCATCCAAGGCTCTCACATTTTGCACAGTCAAAAGTTTTAAATGGAAAAGAAGACATTTGTGGTGAAACCCAGCCTCACAGTAACAGGTTGATACTTTTCAACAGCTCCCTTCAGCATCTTTTGTTCCTCCAGGAGAGGAGTCATGGGCTCTAGATCACCCCTGCTTGTGTTACAGGAGAAACTGTACTGTCTGAAATGGCATTTTGGAACATACTGGCAGAGGGCTGTGCAAAGGATACCCAGCTTTTTAAAAAAGCCTATGCACCTATACCTCTGGGACCAGCATCAAAATCACCAAAGTCAGTGGAAACACTCCAGAGAGCTCTTCTATCCACCAGAAAGCACAACTATGACTTGAATTAAAGATAAAGAAGCAATAATAAGTAGGGATACAATGAGAGGAGCAGGTGTTCAGCATATTTGAAAGGCAGAAATGCAAACTTTTATGTTCTAGCAATGATGCTCTGCAATGAAGCTGAAGTCTGTCAACATCCAGATATGTTTCACACTGTATGTTTGGCATCACAACAGGTGGTTACTGCCAGATATACCAATGAAGAATATTCCAGATTTGTCAGCTATTGCACAAAGTCTTTCCACCAGATGAATTGGGTGTATTTGGCAGCAGTCAGTTAGTAAATAAAGAATGATCTGGAGTTCATAACTATTGTAGCATTAAAAAGCCAGCTAAATAACACTGTTTTTCAGCAGTGACTCACCCAGAATGGAAGTCCTAGAGAAAACAGAAAAGGAAGAAAGCTCTGACAGTCAATAAATCTGGGCAATGTTGAATGAAATGGTTAAATAAGTAGGGGACTCATTATCAAAAATGTCCTTTAACAGGCTCTTTACATTTAAAGAAGAAAACTGAGAAATGAGGTAAAGCTTCTGTACAAAGATAAATCTGGTAAGACTGTGATGTTAATGTCCAGGGATGGTGTGTGTGTATTCTAGGGCTGATTTTTTTGTACTCTGCTTGGTCTTTAACCTTCTGATTTTCCACTATGTTGCACAGTCCCAGTGGAAAACTTCAGGCAGTTTTTACCTACAAGTACAGCTTTGGCTAAGAACAAGGTTTCAAATTGTAGTCTGCTGGGATTTTATTTTTAAAGAAAATTCCTTATTCACTAGAAATTTGCTGACTGCTTGAAAATGGAAACTGTTTAAGGAACGATCAGTTTGGACGATTTTCCCACTTCGATAAGAATCTGGGAAGAAAAAATTTGAAATTGCCAGCACATTCCTTTCTGCCATTTTCAAAAGAAAAGCAGCCCAGCGCTAGTACCTACACAAACAGTTCAAAATGGTCAAAACAGCTGTTTCAGTGGCTGGCTTCCTCTTAATTTCTTATTACAAACCCATGCTTTACTTTTGTGTTTTAGATTTTCAGTCCCATTTCCCTCCTAACGGCCTTACCTGTGTTTCATAACCAAAAATAAAGCTTAGTGTTACGTAAATTTAGGCTAATTTGCCTCATAGTTTTGCCCTTGGATCAACAATTTTGTTGCTTTCAACAAAATGTTTAAATATGCTGGGCTGAGCTAACGATTCTAATTTGATGTAACTTATTCATAAAGCTGTTACATTCCATTAAAAGTAGTATTACACGATATCAATTGATGCTGATAAATTCCCAGCTGTACAAACCTGAGGAAGAAGCAGTAGTGTGTTACATATGACACATATGTTTTTGCCATTGTAAGGCCCAGTTTTATGGGAAACTGTGTTTTCCAAGACCACAGCTTCCCCCTTTGCTACAGCCGATGGCATTGCACCAGTGGAGCCTTATTGGTGTTTGTTTCAAGCATTAAGTAACCTTGGGGAAGCCTTTTTCTTCCTTCTGCCGTCCTTTCGTCCGCTCACAAAGCAGATTTCAGGTTTGGGCCTGCTGGTTGAGGGGAATGCTTAGCTTGCCTATTTAAAACACAACTGGATTTTGCTATTCAAATGTAGGAAACCTAATTACACATTGGTAAATTCTCTTCAGTCTACCAAACACAGAAAAAAAACAGTGACAGAAACTGAAAGGCCAAAAAAGAGAAAAGAGTCCCTAAGACCTAATGAATCCAAACTAAACACCTCTCCACAGAAATGTCAAACATTTCTCTTAGCACAAAACAAGGCTTAAAGAATTCCCTGCTTTTGTCTCTGGGCTAATTCCTTAAGCAGAGAGGGGGATTTTCTTCTGGGAGTGTTATTTCACAAAGAACTAAACAGCAAATAAACAAAAGACTCTCAAAGAGTGAGAGAGTATAAATAAAATTCATGACTCCTTAAAGAGTTTACACTGAAAGAATGTGGGGGATTATTTACAATTAAAGCATAGTCTGTGAAATACAGTTATTATTACAAAAATGAATAAGAGGGTATTTCATTTAGCTCACAATAAGAGTGCACCTGGGTCTTCTCCATTTGTTAAAACTGGAGAAAACTCACTTGCCCTCAGAATCATCTGTTTGGTCACTTTTAGCAAACTCTTTCTCAAGTTCCAGTCTGGGTAATCCAGTTGAAAAACCTTGTTTATGAAGTTGCAAATTATCTATGTTGTAGCTACAGAAGGTGGAGAAGGAAAGGACAAAAACAGGGAGAGAAAAACAGGCAAGTTGAGAACTTCCTTCCTTTAAAAGAGGAAAACCTTCTCCAAAGTAACAGTTTCTTCTGCTTTTTAGTGAAAAATACTCTTCACATCCCCACCCCTTCAGCCAATCCTACAGAAATGGAAAAAACCCTTGTCAATAAAAAGAAGATTTTAAATTCTTCAAACCTAGCAAGTTTTTAGTAAAGTGAAAAATAACAAGAAAGAAAGAAAAACTTGGGGCTACTCTTCCTTCTCCCTTGCCAAGTGGAACACGAAACAAAGGAACAGGTTAATAATGGAGATAAGGTTGGCTGCAGGAAAAAATACAAGATTTCACTTCCAATAAATTAGGCAAATAACAAATGAATGGTTATTAAGATAAAAAAGCATAAGTTGAAGAAGTCACTTGATTATAAATTATAGACCAATTAGTCCTCTTTCCTTGCTTCCTTTTTTTTGACTAGGCATTTTGTATTCTACAGCAAATGTGTCATAAAACAATGCTGATAATGATATTGAAAGCCAAGACATAGTGGCCAAATCTAATATATATATGTATATATATATGTGCTTATTAATAGGGTTGTGAGTGGCATACAGGGTGTGTACCCATACGTGTGTATATATATCTATCAATGTGTGCACATTCTTGTGGGTGTTCATGGATGTCTGACTACAACATAAATATCACAAGGCACATCCATGTGCAGTCCTATTAATTCCTTATTGAAGCAATATATTAGTACAAATTAAAAATGAAATCTATATGAGTGTCGTGGACTGTACTATATCTATCTATCCGACTACATTATGTCTCTCTGTCGTGTTAAAAAGAAAGCCTTGTAACAGAGGTTAGGCCGTGGAGGCTTATTTCATGTGCCTGAGGGACAGAGACAGAATTTAAAGGTTTGCTGAATTTGCAGCAAAAGTTTTGATTGAGTCTTACCTTGCCATGCCTGTCTCGGCAAAGTATCCGAAACATTTGGCTGCATGCGATTAAATGAACAGTATTTATTTTTAGCATCTGCTGCCCCTGACTCAAACTTTGCTACTAAGAAAATTCAGCTCTATGGAAAAGAATTTGAATTCCAGCTGGGCAGTTTTCAAAATAAGATGAAAAGTTAAGCAGGCAATTGGTGTGTATTTAGGGCTCAAAACACCTTGCCTCCTAAGAAGTCTTGAAGGAGTTAATCCCTTCTCAAGATAATCCACTAAAGAGCATCCTTCATTATGATGTTAAAAGCAAGGATCAGTGCTGGGGGAGTCTAACAATAGGACAGGGGTGCTTTTCAATCCCCATCACATTCTTCCCAGGTTAGAAACAGAAACTGCTGTTATTCCAGCTGAAAAACAGGACGGGTTTCTCTCCTGGTGTTAAATATTCAAATTTAAAAAGGGAGGGGAAGGAAAAGAAAAAAACCAAAAAGCAATGGCTAATCCACTGCATTAACTAAACTTCTCCCTTATTGGGTGTTTTTCTGCCAATCCTTCTAACTTTTATGACAAGGTGGTAAATGTGGAAGGGCTGTGTCAACATAATTCACAACTCTCTTGCGTGTCAAAAGAACTTTTGATAAGAGGCTTGTAAATAACTTCCTGGTGCTAACATAAGAGTGGAGAAAACCTGAAGCAAGTTGGTCAGACTTCACTGAAGGAAAGGAAGCTACAACATCCCTTTGCTCTGGACAGGGGAAAAGGACATGTGTGTTTCATGCTACTTATGTGGCTAATATTCTCAAAACTTGTTTTTTTACATTTTTTAATATGGAGTATCCTGGTTTTAATTAATGAAAGGATAAGAGGTATGTACAAATACAAGTTTTTTTGAGACCTTACAAACATATTTGAGGATGACCTACACATGTGCACACACATGTACTCAATCACTCTATACTATAGAAATGATTAAATTTTGCTAATTTACCGAAGTAGAAAAAAAAAAGTGTAAAAACATTCATAAAATGAGAGGCTTTATCTGTATTTTTAAGACAGTAAAGGTAAAAGATTCAACCTTTAAAGAACCTAGTCAGAGATGAAAAGAAAAAAGCTATTACTTTGATAGCTGGCTATAGTGTTGATTTAGGATATGATCCAAGTCCTGTGGATCTCCAATAACCACAATTGGTGTTTGGATCATGTCCTTGGAGTACAATAACAAGTTTTTGTAGCATGCATAATTGATGGGTTTTAAGGAATCTCATGTAAAACATGTCTCATTGTGCCTTGAAAATGTCACCTTAAGGAATTCTAGCCCCATGTCAGGGCCAAGAGAGACAACAATAATATTTCAGCCATGGTAATTAAATGCTGTAAGCACCGTTATTTTCCCATTTGTTGTAATTCCAGCTAAGAAGGGCTCTGATTGAGACCTGGCAAGAAGTGGTTGAAAAATTGCTCTTCCAAAGGGGGAAGCTAAGAGAGCACATGACTCAGCTGTAGATAGTAATTTTGCTTCTTTTGTCCAATATAATCAGCAAACGGATGGTAGCTCCAATTCACTGCTGAAGTCTGCAGCAACAGCAGCTGAAGACTTCCAGACACAAGGCCTCAGCTTCTCCTTAGTGTAACAAAGCTCTTTGCAGGAGTAAGATCACATCTGGATAGGAGAAGAGCAGACCCTGCCTCTAGGTTGAGGTCTGTGCTCAGTGCAGAGGGGTTGGACTGGATGACTTTTGAAGGTCCCTTCCATTTCAGGATTATAGGATTTCCATCACTCCACAAAACTAGAGCACAGGCCAGCTCTCTTCTTTTCATCAGCTACATGAAAGAAATTGAGCTGGCCCCAGACTTAGCTAGTTTGGAGGAGATGATACTTAAGGGGAAGCATATTTGAGTCCACAGGACCATTTATGGTGATTTACTCTTGAGTCTGTGTCCTTGATCCGGACCTACCTGGAAGTATGGGAAACTACTGTATGAAGAGGCAGAAAATATTAATGATGCAGATGTCTGTTAACTCTTTAAATGTTTCAAAGCCTTCTGGACATCGAACAGTGAAGTCTTGCCTATTTACAGTGCAGGCAAAGACAGTTCTTGTGTTTGTAGACTCATGATTTTTCTTGGACAATGAGTCTGGAAAACGTTTCATCAAGCAAGCCTTCCAGAGAGGGAACTCACAGCTGCCCTGCTCCCTCCCTGTTGATCATCACATGAAGAAGGGAAATGCTGCTATTTCCTTACTTTCTCAATTTTGAGCTCTCTGCATAGGTAGGTGTCGACATAGGAATCAAGGCCATGGTTCTGCTGTCCGCAGCCATATTTTACACTTATGTAAGGAATGTAAGGAAACATCATTTGAAGTACCCTTACCAAATCAATGGCCAGGAGTGGCCCTGCTTACAAATCTTTAGAGGAGGGGATGCGCCTTGCCTTTTATAAGTATCTTTTTTAAATTTTAACTGTCCCAAATAAGTCACGGTTATTGGAAAGGTTTCAGCTCTCAGAAGTCCGGGGATGATAACTTATATACTTTGGCCTTCTGACCAAAGCAGATGATTTTGACACACTGAACATTTATAAAGAGTTTTAAAGCCCAAAAGCTTTGACCAAGATGAGTTCTTTGGTTAAAACCAGGCACTAAATAAACAGAGGGAAGGACACAACCTGAGCCCTTACAGGAGCTGGCTTTTGAGGTGGAGTCCATTTCAATATAATAGGAATGACTGATCCAATTCTTACCTGTCAACTGCTTTCAGTTTCTGGAATTAATTTATCAAGCTATGTTTAAGGATTAAAAGATGGCGCCTGACATTTTAGAACAAACCAGAAAAACCCCAAAAACCCAAACAAAAAAACCTGTCACAATTCAGCAGAATTTGCAAAAGAAAAGAGGCTGTATGGGATAAAGGAAGCCAGCCCAAAGTCCTCTTAGGTTGATGATCTCTTCAGGTCACGGTTCAAGTTATCTTGATTTTCAATTGTACCCACCCAAGTCTGTACTCTTTCTCCCTAGCTATTTTTTTTAAGACTTTAAGTCGCTGCCTAAATGCTCTTCTCCTTAATGAGAATGAAAACGACTGGCTTTTATTAATGAACCCCATCTTTTGTGCATAGGTTTTAGTTTCTCTTTAACATCTTGAAAAGTCATTAATTTATTGCTAATTTAAAAGAAAAAGAGAGAGCGATCCTGTTGGTTCGAATGAATACTTTTCCTTTGGTTGAACCAATAATTCAAGCTCCTGATTATACCAATTAAAGACCAATTTGAGGAAAGGCCTCCAGCACTGAGCTGCAGCTGCCATTTAGCCACAAATTATGGGCCTTATATGTGGGTGGACATGAAACTCTTTCAGAGAGAAATAGATTGAGAAATAGGGAAACTATTGTAGGGATTTTAGCAGAAGGGGGACCTTAATTGGATACATTGCTTGAAGTCAATCAGAGATTCAGCTACTCTGTGGGCCTTTTGACTTTGAGACCCTTCTCTTTTTGTTCATGTACCTTCAGCTAGATTAATCACACTGACTAAACAAGCAGAGATATTTTTCAGGGCCTTTTTTTTCATGTGGCTCTGAAGTAGGGGCAGCCTATTCTACAGTGCAATAAATGCTGAAGATGGTGAAAATAAGTGTGATGGGTTCAATCTCACAATTAGTTCATTAGATGTTTTAAGAATACATGAAAGTGATCCTAGAATGGAAGTTTTATTTGTTAATTTGATATCAGAGGCCACATTTAAGTTATTAAATGTATTGATTAACAATGCAATGAAAGTCTAAGCTTTTGGTATGGTTTTTTCCCAACAGGGAAAGAAAATGCTCTCACGGAAATGTTTCTCAAAATTTGGACCTGAAGTAACCTAACAGTGTAAAACATAAGAGCATCAGAACACAGTGAGTGATTCATAAAATATATAGAGTCAATGCTCATAATGGAAATGTTTTTAAAGTACTGTGTAATAGTTGCCATTAGACTCTATGACTGTATGTTACCCGAGTTTTATTGTTCTGGACTCCATTTTTCCAGTCATAGAGAAAATTGGTGGTACTAGTGGGATGAGACCTGCTCTGTACCCAGTGTCTAGTCCTGTGGTAGATTTTTAAATTATTTTGAAATGTTGGAAGTAGAGTGCAAATAAAAACATGAGATAGAGGTTTTGATAAAGAAATGTAATAACAATACACATCTCCATGTTTGCGCATATATATATATATATATATATATATACATATACATATATATGTGTGTAAAGGTGTTTACTTCTGAAGCTGCAGTGGCCTAAAAGAAACCTCCCTGCTTGTGATTTCTTGTAATCAAATTTAAGGTTTCACTGCTGGAAACCCAGAAAAGTTTCTTGTAGTTCAGCTTGTGCATAAACACTGCTTGTGTGAACTCCATGATGTGGCTTCCTTGATATTTAGGAGCAGGTTTTTCCATAATATTAGCAGCCTTGATTTAGGCGCTTATTTATTTATTTATTGTAATCCCATTGTTATAGTTCACCTCGATCAAGCCAATTAAAATTTTCAAAATAGTCACCCGATCAAGAAACCAAATCCATTTCTCAGTAATTTCCTGAGAGCCGCAACAAATTCCTCTCAACTCTTTTGTTGTTAAACTGAGATTTGCAACCTAAATGAATCAAGGGCATGATGTAGTGACTGCAAACAGACACTGAAGAAGACCACTTGCTTCTGAACTTCTTCAGTTGCTTTTCACATAAGTACATTTTTGGACACTTGTTTTGAATAGAATTAAGAACTGAGCTGTGTTTGGTATTTTAAGTTAATGAGAGCTCAAACAATCTTCAGTGCTTTCCCTGGCTTAAAATTCAGTTTAAAAGAAAAGGAAAGACTTCTGTTCTGAATTTCCATATTTCATTCACACTTGCTAATTTTATCCTGGTTAGGAAGTGGGATTAATAAAAGCTACTTTTGATCCACCCATAGGAGGAAGTTGTGGAAATGCTGTAGGAGAGTTTTGTACTCTTAGAGGAAGAATTTGCTTTGTACAAATATGCTGCCCCAACTTCTTGGTCTTTAGAGGCCTGTACAGCACAGATGTTACTCTGGTGATTTTACAGTTATTCTGGTGATAATTCCCTATGAAAGCAACCACGAGTTTTCACCTCCACACGAACTAAATTCCATTTTTGTTCATCCATCTAATCTCTGTTCTTAGGTCCAGGTTCATATTGTGCAAGAGAGTTTCCTTTTGCTTCCTAGCTTTTATATAAGTAGTCTCTCATAATTTTGGCTGATGGAACACCAGATATTAAAGAAACTGTGTGTTTAGTTTTTTAAAAAAATTAATTATTTGTCTTCTTGATACCCTAGAGTCCCCAGATGAGACAGAACTGATAAAACTGAAAATATCTTCAGTCCAACAGGTGAATCAGAAGCCTGAGAGTGTCTACTCTCCAAAGCACCCAGCTCTCAGCTTTTGACCTGAGATCAGCATCTTCTCCCCAGCATGGAGAGGTGGTTTGGTGCTGGGCTGGCCGTGTACCTGACACATCTGCAGGTAAGGGCAGCAAAGCAGGTTAAGATATCTTGTTCCAGGTAGGTAATCTCCTGTTGCAATATCCAAAGTAACCCTTTGAAGCAAATGCCTCAAAAATGAGTATTTTTCCCTGAGAAAATATAGTTTGCCCATGGTGGAGGGACAACATTTCAAGCATCTTATTCTATACTAATTAATCTCTAAGCCTTAACATTTATCTCTCCAGTACACAGCATACATATCACTGTGAGTTTCAGTTCTGAAGTCTGATAAAAGTAATAAACCAAAACTGCCAGAGGTGGCACATTAAACTGGTAAAATGGTTTTCATCTTAATTGGATATGAGCAGTGTTATCTCTAATAACCCCAGGATACTTCTAATTGGAGTTTTCTTTTTCCTTTCTTCCCCCTGCCCTTTCTTTTTCCTTCCTTTCTTTTCTAGCACTTGTGTCATTGACCAGTGTTAATATTTGAGTGCCCCCTCCTCCAAACCCCCTATGTGATGTTTTCTGAAGCAAGAGCCAGTCTGATTTCAGCAACTGCATTTGTATTCCATTAACAAAGGTGATTTCATGTGTGCTATCATTGGAGATTTTAATAAGATAGAGTTATTGATGTCAGCTAATAATGTTTTGAAAGTTGGTTGTCTTCACTGCCCTGAGATTCACCTCAGGCCAGCAACTTCTCCATTTTCAGATGTTATTGCAAGACGATGCCTGTCATTGTTTTGACTGAGATTGTCATTTTAGTGTGAATCTGTGCTCAGTTTTTTTAGGGTGGCAAAATCATTCTTATAGCTTCCTGCACATTTTTTTTAGATTTCTGTGAGAAGAATGCATATTAATTGGCAACACTAAAATACCATGTAAAATTAAAAGGGATCAAAGCTTTTTGCAGCAAGTATCCCTTTGTTTTATTTCACCAGGGTTACCAAGAAATCCTGATGTGGATGAGGAAATATTCACAACAGCAAAGCTCACACTTCATAGCAGAGGGCAGAGAGATGCATAGGTTGCAGGGGAGATTGCACAGGACTGCTGGGAAAAAACACATTTGAGAAACTTGAGTTCACTATTTTTCATGATTCTCTTTCTCTTTTTGCTCTTTTACACATGTAGCCTAAATTAGCTATTCCACTACGTCAATTTTATATTAAGTTTTTGTAATAGAAAATCAATTTCTCTTTTAGCTACACTTGCCTGGCAATACAGGGATGATATTGACTCCAAACTAAATAAGATGACAAAGAATTAAAAGGACTAAAAGGACAGAAATCCTAAGAAAAAGAATTGTACCAATAGCATAAACTACCTCATTTTTCAACAGGGATTAAAAGTTTGAAGCCTGCATATGTTTTAAATGTGAAAAATTTTACTCCTGAGACATATTCAGGAAGATATAATTCATTTTCCTGCAGAACACACATGCATATATACACATAGAACACGTGATAAAGTCAGAACTGTTACCTCCATCATGTGTGTTTCTGAGCAAATATTATCAAATTCACAATAGTAATTATTTTTTCTATATAGCTACAAGTATCTATGCAGAGCTCATTAAAATAATATAGAAATTCTACAAGAACACTTCAGAGTGCAAAAACGTATTAAAAATACAACTGCAATAAATAAAATTAGCACAAAGACATCTTCAGCAATTTATATTTACATTCCAGGCAATTAAATCAGCAATACCTGGCGTGTGGATTAGAAGGGATCAAAGGCCTTTCACAAAAAGAACCTTCTATAGTATCAAAGGCCCTGTGACATCATGTTTGCCTTTTATGCTGAATTAGATAATTGCAAATAATTGTAACTCTGAAAGACATTAATTTTATGGGAGTTTTTTTTTCCCTTCACAGGTCAGTATGCAATCCTTTGACCCAACATTGTAGGACTAACACCTTTGTTAGGAAGACAAAGAATATTACTTTCTCAACCAACAACATGCAGGATTACTTTTGTCAATAGTCAGAGAGAGCAGAAGTATCACGATACACCAACCCTTAGAATAAAATATTTCAGAATTTTTTGTTGTGAGGAAAATAACCAAATGGGGTAGGGTTTATTTATTTGCTTATTCTATCTATCTATCTATCTATCTATCTATCTATCTATCTATCTATTTTCATGATTAGCTTTCTATGGGATTTACCAAATCAAATAGAAACAAAAAATAGAATTAGAAATATATTAGACAAGACAACCTGCTTCTCATTCCTGTGCAGTTCTTCCTCACCTTTACATCCTCATATTGCATCTGAGATCATGGCAGCAGGCTAATCTAGGGGGTTTCGGGAGAGCAAATAAGCTTGCTGTAAATCTTCAGTGTTAAGTGGAAAATTCAATAATAAATTTCAGCAACAGACATCTGCATCTCCCAGCCCAAACACTGGAGACAACATGGTGTGACACGCTCACCCTGCTCAACTGGCCCAGGAGCCTTCATCACACAGGACATTTGGAGGGGTAATAGCTAATTTAAGGAGCTGTTGTGGGACTCTATGACATTTTTCCATTCTGGACAAAACAGGACCAACATGAATTAATCTTCTGCCACGCAATAAAAGTGAAAGAAAATATCTGGGCTGTGGACATTTAACCATCAGCCTTGCTGAGCCTGGAATTTCTGCCAAGGTACAGTGAAAAAAGGGCAATAAGTATCCAGTGACCCTGATGAATATCTGTTGTTCATTGTGCTAATGAATTGCTCCTGAATTTTTTGCTGTCAAAAGGCCTGATTATTTCACCTGTTCTAGGAAGCAGCTGACATTGTCCCTGTTTCCATGGGTAGGGTGGAGATCCGGTGTGGGAGCTTTGGTGTCAGCCTGTAGGAGTGGTGCAAGGCTGGGGGAAAGCTTGGGAGCTGTCACTCAGTGCTACAGCTGTGGGGGTCTGTGGAAGCCAAATCTTTCCCTGTGCATTATCGTTACCCTGAAAAAATGACTTACAAAACGCATATAAAATTTGGTGTTTGCTGAGGACAAGGAGAAAGAGGGAAGCGACACAAATAAGGGAACAAAGCTGCGAGCAGAATCAGTTGATGGTAACCTCCCAAATTGTTGCTGCACGTCAGTGCTGCCACAAGTTACAGCCTGCCAAGGGGCTAGGAGACCAAACCAAGATATATTTCTTAGATGGCTCAACTGTCTCAGGCTTGGAGGTTCATTAGGATGTGAAATCATCCCAGGAATACCAAAACACCAGGAGGCAATAAAGATGATATAGGTAATGCATTCTGATTTCTTCTAGCATTAACTCATTTAAAAAGCAGTATTAGGTAGAAAAAGAGACTTTTATAAGGTTGTAAAACAGCAAATAAAAATACCAAAAGGCATACCAATACTGACTATTTTTGCCTACAAAAAAAGCCAAAGGGACAGTAGTTTGCTTTGTTTGCTGTGTGACTTTGGGGTAAATAGGAATAGACATTTAGGTAGGAGTGTACTGGTCAGTGAGTGTGGACAGAACATGAGAAAGAACTGCATTAAATACTGCCCAGGTCAATGATTAATATATTCCCATAAACTTGGTAACCTCGCAGCCTCCCCCTCCTCTGCATTTTTCGCTTTAATTGAAATTTATGTGCTAGTTTTAAGCAGCTATATAAACAGCCAGAATTATTATACGTTTGACAGCAGATAACTAAAAGATTGCATTAGCAGAACAAAAATGTAGCTCCTTCCTTAAACAGAAGCTGCTTCCAGCAAAATGGCATTGGAAGCTTTAATAAACCCTGTGCCTACGTACTGCACATACCCAGGCAGGTGCAGCAGCTTGGTGCTTTGTGTCTAACTTAGAAGCTGGACCAGTCTGGAGTGGGAGGGTTGGAGCCATATGACTCCAGAGACCCTTTCTAAATGAAGTTATTTGAGATTTTCTATTGGTAATGAAACAAAACAGTCCTTTTGGAATTGAGAGTTTGGGGCTGGCCAGGCCAGTGCTTCTGACAGCTCACTGTGACTACAGGGGGGAGAAATGCCACAGACACCTATTCAGGAGGTAAAGACATAATTGCTTTGCTTGTACTGGTTGTCTTTCACTACAGCCCCCAAACTATCTTTATATGCCTGTTATTCCTGTCTGGAGCAGCACCACAGCATGAGGGGAGGCTGCTCAGACTGCTTGGGATGGGAAACTCAAAATACAGCTTTTTTTCCTCTAGCCACTTGTTGTGGTGTCTCACGACCATCAAAGGTGCTGCTATTTCAGGATCTTCCATTGCACCTCCTGGGTGGTTTTGGTGATCATGGTATTCTCACTGGCCTTTTAAATTTTGGGTGTTCAAAATAAAGTAAGTGGATACATCTCTTGTTTAATTATTTCTTTTTAAAGAATCTAGTAAATGGGATAAACCTTACTTTTTGCAAATGCCACCATCACCAAGGAGGCACATGAAAGCAGGTCCCAGTAGGATTTAAATTTCCATCAACTTAAAGAGCAGGTAGGCACCTAGGTAAGAATTACGTTCCTAAATACCTTTATGTAGCTGCCACTTTCTGTTTAGGCAATGTCACTAAACCAATCTCCCCTGGGCCTTATAGTCCCATACATGAAATACACTGATTGGTTTTCCCCTTCTTCACTTCCTCACAGAAGAGTTTTTTAGAATTTTTTTCTTTGGCATTAATATAAGTTCTTTGGCCTTTGTCATTAGGAAGGCTTTTTGCATGCAGCTGTAGTCAGAAGACTGCTGCAAAAGGATCTGTTTTATTTAGAGGATATTTGTATTGCAATGTAAACACAGAAATGTTCAGAACAGGATTGCTGCTGCTGCACCAACTAAAAAGCTGAAGGCATCTATTTTCCATGCTGAAAGTCAGCACTGGTCTATTTACCATGATAACCTGCTTCCAATAATGCTCAGCTTTTCACTGGAACTTGTCAAGCTCTAAAATATTGTGATAATTTTCGAATGTTATACCGTCGGGTGCAGTAGAATTTCTCCTGGGCTGCAATTAGCCAACAGCTTATGTTAATTTTAATTAATTAATTTAGGTGGATAGTAATGCCATGTAATAAAACATTTTGCTCAGTGTGAAACTTGTCCGTCACATTTGTTTGTGACCTAAGTTAGTAATTATGTGTGCTTAAGTCAGTGGTAAATGGAAATAAAATGATGCGTCAGAGGCAAAATGAGGTAATTTGTGTCAACTGAGTTGGTTGATAGTGTTATAAAGGTAAAAGACACAGGAGTGCTGGTTAGAAACTGGTCATTATTTTGTAATCCAAGGAATCTCTCATGATGCACATTCAGTACTAATCAAGACACCATTTTCTGGTGTGAAAAGTCTGTCTTGTAGCACAATAAATCTAACTAACACCCCAACTAATGTACAAGGTTCAGGAAGAAGGTTGACAGTTGAATTAAGACGAAATTGCTGTCGTCTGGTTCCTCCTCAGCCTTTGAAATCTAACTGATCAGCAAAAGTGAGCATCAAACTTGTGACTAATTCTTGAATGATTGAGATAACTCCAACAAAAATTGTTCAGGGAATGACTTTTCTTAACAATGTCTGCCAGTGCATTATGGAAACTAAGAACATACTCGCTCAATATTTACAAAATTTGCTGGTTTTCCCATTCCAGGTGTATTTTGGAACTAAGGCTCTGCCTCCACTGCAATAGGATCTCACCCTTACAATAAATTTGAAAATTGCTTTTTCCTCCAGAACTTGAATTATTTTTAAGTGCTAATATCCTGTCTAATATCCTGTTTATTTCAATTGGCCACTCATTTTTTTCGATGTTGCCTTTGGTTTCAGAGTGAAAGAAATTTGTTGTCTATATTTTTGCAATTTAGACCAAAGCTAATTAATTGGTTAAGCATCTAACTATTCTGACTTGCCTTTGATGTCTAAGTTTCCAAGACATAAAAACCCCAGCAACCTCAGCAAATGAAAATAAGAACACAGGATTAAAAATCCACCCTGTGGATTATCTGCAGGATTTTTTTCCCCCCTAAAAGGCTCAGCTTTATTTTTCTCTTGCTGGAAAAAAAGTGCTCATTAAGGAGACTGATGATGGTACTGACAGTACCTCTCTGGGCAGCGTGACAAACCCAGCAGTGGAAGAGTGTAGGTAAATGAGTTTCTTCCACTGGAGCTTCTTGCAAAGTAAAATAATTCATTTTCTTATTCAAACTTGTATCTGACTCTCAAACTCCCCCATCTGTTCTTGCTGAACAGATTTCAAGAGGTAAAAACACTTGATCAAAGACCAGTTCATTTCAATACAGTGAGTATTAATTCACTTCATGCTACAAAAAAGTAAAAATCACATAGATTGCCAAGGAAATTATATGTTTGGTCCTGAGCATGGGATGCAAATAGTAGCAAATAATGTAACTATCATCACCTTTATATGTTAGAATCACTGAAGGATGGATTTGTTTAGACCTTGACAAGGGAAATTTTTGTTTTGAATCAATACAAAAAATTTACCTTGACCTGAAACTATGTAGCTCTCTGAGCATTTGCATTATTTAGTGTTTTCTGAGTAGAATTGAATTCCAAAAGAAAAATGCTATTTGGAAAAGAAATACTGAAACATTTGATCTAAAAAGCATGATTTTTTATTTTTACATTTTTTCCACGTTAAATAGATAGATTATTTCCAAGAATGTATGTATTCCTATTAACTCTCCCTTCTTGTAATAAAATGATATTTCTTGTATTTTATTCCTAAAAGGCTTTGACTACACAGGATTTACCTTGCAATAATTTCAGCAATTGATATGTACTTTTTCAGACCAAAGAAATAAAAAAAATCATCCTGGTCTTCCAAGAACCAAATGGAAAAACAGCAATTTGGGGCTCAGTTAACTTTTCCCTCCCCCCAGGTATCCTGCTGCTTAAAAAACCTGCATTTCCTATTGGAAAACCATTCAAATGGAAAACTCTGGCTGGACTCTGCTCGTTGCAGGTTGGGAGAGATGGATAAATGTGCGCTGGGGAATGGGAACCTGCAGCGTGGGATCTCTGGAGTAGGTTTTACCAGAAGAGCTATGACCGATTATTATGCTAATATTAACTTCCAATTGTTAATGAACCTTTCATCCTGAAGGATCCCAAACCACTTTAGAGACCACAGAGATCTCTCCCACTCCCAGTGAGGCACAGCCGGGCTCTTCTGGCCGCTCTTTGTGGCTGGGCATTGCTCAAGAGTCGGGAATAACCTCTGCACCGGCAACGCTCAGAAATGCACAGAGTAATTACCAGGCTGGCCTGCAGCCAACACTCCGCTTCTGACACCCCTGTTCCTGCAGAGGAAAGTGCTATAGTATCTTTAAGTGACCATAAGTCAGAGCTGGGTCTGGCGCCTTATCAGAAGCACGGACGCACTGGTACAACACGGGGTCTCAGGGGAGCACGGCAGCTGCTGCCTCACCCCCAGTGCGGATTCTTGCAGCAGCTCCAGGTTTTACTTGGAGGCTCTCCCACTGGAAATGGGGCTGATGTGACCCTGTTTCTCTGGTAAAGGTGAAATTGGCTACGACCTGGCTTGGCCCCCAGGCTGCTGTTTGCAGAGGATTAAGGTTAAGTCATGCATGTGTGCAAATGACACTTCTTAAAGTCAAACTTTTATTTTTGGAGATCAGTGGCAATTTTCTGTGCTGTTAAAAATTCTGGATTCTATTTCTCATGCGTGTTGGGAATTTAGCTGAAATATCTGTGCCTTTCCATCTACAAAATATTTCAAACTAAGTGAAACACAACTACACTCCTCCCATTCCAAATGACAGGTTTGAGGAAAAATTGTCAAACCAACTGATGCTTTTACCCTTAGAAAGATTCAATTTCTAATTGTCTGGATCAATAAAAGATCAATTGTCTGGATCAATCAATCTGTAGCAAATATTTCTTAGCAGGGTACGTTCCCTCTATTCCCTCCTCTAATTGATACTCATTTAAATTAACTTGTGTTTACTGTAAGTGTTCTTGCTGCATGAAATGTACTTCCACTACAGCAGCAGTGATGTTTTTACTGATGGCAGGAAGTGCTGCCTATTCAGTACTTTTATTTGGAGTTTGAAGTCCATTAAAGTGACTTCATAAATTCAAAAATAAATCCATTTATTTCTATGAATGCTTATAGTTAATTAGCATGTGGCATTTGATTTAGAATTAAAGAGGCATTATCACATTGTTTTAAAGGCCTTAAATTTAGGCTTCATTAACAAAGAGATGGGGAAGGAGCATCTGCATTTTAAGCGGATCTCTGGAGTGTTGGAAACTTTGAGGCAGTAACGTAATGTCAGGTGCATTCAGCAGCTGAAAAGCTGCTTTCTAGGTCTGAGTAGGACCAAACTTTGCTGATACAAAGGTTATAGGGCTGCACTGACCCGGACTGATGGGCTGTGCTATCTTTGCTGGGCATTGATTTGGGAGAGTGCCTTAACATCTGTTTAATTTTCACCAGAGGACAATATCTAGTAGACTATTTACACGTCTGAAGTTTATCATCTGGCAGATCTTGGGCTTTACAGGTTCCCCTTGGGAATTTGACCCGAGCAAGGACTTCAAGAGAAGGCTCCAGGATTTCAGTGTAGCCCTTGCTGGTGAGAAGCCCGCAGCCAAACAGGGGAGCTGTTAATAGTAAACATATTAATTCAAGAGGAAGCAGTAAGCAAAGCTCCAGCAGCAGCCAGTGCCCTGCAAAGCAACTTATTTCAGAGAAGAAGATGGCAGAGGATCACAGGAATGGTGCTGCCGTGACTGGGATGCTCACAGATCCTTTCTCTCTGCCTGTTTGAAAAGCTGTGGGAGAGGGAGGCTGCCCCGCAGGACCTCTGTGTGACCCCAGTCCTAACCAGCCGCCGGCAACTCTGTGTGTGCTTGCCCATGTCATGGCAGTGCACGGATGGCTTGACAGAGTTTACTGCTTTCTGGCTTATTTTAAGTACTCTTGGAATCTTCCGCATCCTCTAGCAAACTGGGGCAGGCTGACCTCTAAGCCACATAATCTGAGCATAAGTTAAAAGAGAAGCCCAGAATTTTCCCTTTCCCGAATAGCACCGCTGCCCACGATCTCTGATCCAGCTTTAATGTTTAATTGGATGACCGGGTTTTAAACAGAGCATTCTTTAACCCGGCTGACTCTGCCTGCCCCCATCCCCCTGCCCAACAGCAGCCTCACTCCAGTTATCAAAGTGTCATTAGTAGAGACAGCTGCCTGTAAACAACAGGAATGTCAACACAACTGTCTCGGTCAACAGGAATTTAACTTTAATCTGTTCATTACTTAAAGATACATCATCCTCTTTCTGTGCTGTTATCTACATCACTCGCAGACAAAGACGGAAAACAAATTGACAGCGGGGAGGGAGGTTGGACCGTTCCTGCCTCAGCCAGGCTGGTTCTGTTCATCATTTCCAGTTCCCCCCACCAGCCCCTTGCAAGTTCCCCTCCTGTATATGTAGATATATTTGCGGGATTGCGGGTGAGGGGGGTCAGGAGTTCCTTGTTTAGCTGGAAACAGATACTACATATTTATAAATGTAAACTTGGAGCGCTGCCAGGCTCCTGCATTTAAGTGATTAACAAATGTTTCCCTTCAAGTGGACACCTCTTGTTCTAAATATATTTGACAAGAATGTAAAGAGTCAACTGGAGGGTAGAAAGGGCACACCACAGAGCGTTCAGCTGCCAGCATCCGCGGGCCGGGGCTGCGGTGGCCGGCGGTGGCGGCGTGCGGCGGGTGCCAGCCGAGTTCACGGCGGGCAGGCTGCCAGCACAGCCCGGCCTCCCCGCTGTTTAACGACAATGGATTTACTGCTTCTCTGCATATTGGTGTTATTTTGTGTAAACAAGGTTAACACTCCTTTTAAATTAAATACACCACCTGGTGACTGAATGCCTGACCTTGGCAGGCGGCTTTCACCTGGTCTCCAAAAAGGGTGGGTACCCCAGCTGTGCTGCCGGCCTTTCCCACCCGCTGGCGGCCTTTAATGCCTTGTCCTGTAAAAGTGTGTCAGTCTGTGCAGGGCAGAGCGGTTCTGGGGCTGCTCCCACCTCCAGATGCACAGGACAGGCAGGAATAGGAAGCTATTATGAGCAAGAGGGTTTTTCTCTCTAAGTCTTATGCATGGCATATTATTCTTGTCTACCCTGGACCTGCCACTTCCCTCCACTTTCCCCAAAATAGTTCTCTTTCTTAGTCAAAATGCATCTTCCTGGATCTTCTGGTTTGTTTGTGAACAGGAGGAAAGTTTCTGATCCTTCCTCTTCTCCTACAAGAAAAGATGGGAAAACCTGGGAGTAATCTCCCTCTCCAATTCAAGAGCTATCTCCTTCTTCCCCTTCTGAATGAGAGTCTGGAAAAGAAAGCATTCTTACTTTTGCCTAAAGTATCTAAACTTCACTTCTGAAGCATTATCTGTCATACAGGTTCATCTAGGATGTTTCTCGGGTAGCTGATTGTGACACTGTTGATAACTCTGGAGGTTAAGGCTGATGTCATTGATCATGATGTGTTAAAAATGAAGACAATCCTATGCTAGGTAAAGAAATCTGAATTCAATGCATTGGAATTAAGTTTCTACAGCTAAATAGTAGCTAATTGATTGAAAGGCCTAATTCTCTCAAGAATTGGGATTGTTCAGTCTGGATAAGGGAAGGCTCTGGAGTGACCTTGTTGAGGCCTTCCAGTACCTAAAGGAGCTACAAGAAAGCTGGAGAAGGAGTTTTTACAAGGTCACATAGTGATAGCATGAGGAGGAATGGCTTTAAAGTGACAGAGGACAGGGTTAGATTAGAGAGTAGGAAGAAATTCTTCCCCGTGAGGGTGTTGATGCCCTGGCACAGGTTGTGCAGAGGAGCTGTGGCTGCCCCATCCCTGGCAGTGTCCCAGGCCAGGTTGGACAGGGCTTGGAGCCGCCTGGGATAGTGGAAGGTGTCCCTGCCCATGGCACAGGTGTTGGCACTGGAAGATTTTTAAAGTTCCTTTCAAACCAAACCATTCCGTGATTCTGTGACTGAAAACCTCCTGAAGACCTCAATATATGGACTATATGAAACCTAGTAGTGCTTTATTCTTCCCATGAATCCCTGGAGGATACTCATTCCTACATGTTGCTGTTTTTTAAGATGGACCTCAGTGATATCCTTTGATGGTAAAATTACTAAACTATTTGAATAAAAAGTATTTCTTTTTGTTTTAGCATTACTGATTCTGCCCTTGTTCTTTTGCTATGAGAAAATAGAGTCAAGGCTTTTCTCCTTTTTCCCTGGAAACTTTACAAAGAAATCTTAATAATTTTAAACAAACATTTAAAATATACAGATAAGAGCACTCAGCTGGATAACAAAATAGAGATGGGAAACAATCTGAGAGACTTTATTTAGACTAATAATGATAAGATATTTTTTAAAAGAAGGTCCAGACAGATAGGTACCAAATATGTAAAATAATAAGCTATAAATACATGTGCTAAATACAGCTTTTCCTAAGTGTTGTTGGAAAGGCTCCTTTTATCTAGTGGCTAAATGTTCAACATTTTCTAGTTTTACAGGAAAAATGCTGCACATTTAGGGGTCAATGCTTCAAGTTTCACTGCATGGATGTTGTCTGGATCATAGGCAGTGTGCCTGTTACTAGGCAAAAGGCCATTTCAGTGCTGAAGAAAGTGACAGAGTTTTAAGTGAGGAATAAAAAGCTGAATTTTTGAGAGAGCTGCCACATTTGTTGTACAGATAAGGCTCGTCTAATTAAAGTATCATTGCAAAGTCCCCAGATTCCACAGGCCCTTCTTTTGCTCTTAGCTGGAGTTTGGATTTGGTACTCCAAGAAATTCAGTCTCTTTGAACTCTTTCCTCTTTGTGTTTCAAGGATTGTTCTCATCTGTGCTATAAAGAGCCTCTGTTATCTGTAACGGAGTGCAGAAGCATCTATCCTGACTGGACCACACAGTGATAGAGCTGGGAGCACTGAGCTCCTACCCATTTACTCCCTCCTATCTGTTTTCTCTCATACAGAATTCTCTCTCCATAGCCTTGCAGAGCAGAATTGCTTTTAATGAGGTTTATGATAAGCTCCTGATGTCCTTTTCCTGGTCCCAGAAGCTGTTTGCTGAAGGGCTCACTTTTGGTTCCTTTAACTAAAAGCAGTTCTGCCATCACAAAGTGTCAGCACTGTTGTAGGAACAGAAAAATGGGAAGATCACAGGAGACTCAGCCAGGTGCGATGACCAATACTTAAAACTTCAGAAAAATGGCCTGCAGAAGTCATTTCTGAAATAACTTGCCTATATAAAAGTTGCTTTCTGTAGGTTTGTCCCTTTGCATTCAGTCTGCAGTAGGTGCACCTGAAGGGATACACACATAAATTTAGGCATTTTTTGTTTCTTGAGATACAAAGCAGACATAAAACACCATATGAGCTAAATATCATTAGCAGGACAAGTACTGCTGAGTATGGGCTATGATTCTCCTTAGAAATACATCAGAGAAATAAAGAAGTAAGAAAAAGAGTTATTTAAATTAGTAAACAGTGCTGGCACACAAACAAATGAGACAAACTGATGATGAATAAATCTAAATTGGAAATTAGAAGAAGCTTTCTAGTCAGAGACTGACACTCTTGAAAAGCCTTCTAATAGGTGCAGTTAAGTCAAATAATGAAACTAGTTTTAACTTGGAGTTCAGTGAATTTATAAATGGGATTACACAATGTAGATGCATAGCAGAGAGCTGGGTTAAGTGACCTTGGAAGTTCTCTCCAGTCTTACATTACATTATTCCTTCTAATTATTGCTTAGAACTAACCTTCAGCATGACCTTTTTTCAGTTTTCTCTTCTAACTTACCAAAACTTCAAATATTTTTGTTGAAATTTTGCATTTCTAACATGGAGTTTAGCACTTTTTTTCCTCCTAAATTTTTTTTAGTGAAATTATCTGTGCCTGTTACAGAAAAAATTGTTGTTTTGCTCATGCATTGCAGACCAGATTAATGGAAAAGCTTTAGTGTTTCCATCTCTGGAAGGCAGGAATGGAACTTGGCAGGGTGGCTCTCTTTGTGCAATTTGCTGCCCTATGGAAAATTTGCCCCACTTTTCATCCAGAATCTAAGACTCTGAGGAAAAAAAAAAAAGGTCATTTGACTCATGGTCAGCAGAAACATGCTGGAGGTTGGTAGCCAAGTTTCCAGGTAGTGTATACATTGAATATGTGCCAGTTTTTGTGCATCTAACCAGACTGTACCATGACCAAGAAGAGCAGGAGCCTTCTTGAGGGACTGAGGGACTGAGCCTCACTTCTGCTGGAATTGAGCCCTCCTCTTTTCTGAGAGCTGCTGTGGTGCCAGGACTGAGAGCAGAGATAATTGTCTTGCTGGTTATTTCTTACCAGCTGGAGCTCATGCTGTGTGGAGGACAATGAGGAACGGACACGTGTGATTTTGACATTTCCTAGGTTTTGCCATGGAATCATCAGGAGTGAGCTGGGAAAGGACCTCAGGAGATTATCTTGTCCTTTTCTGGGCTATGATGGGAATAGGAAATAGTCTGGACAAAGTTTACCTGTCCTTCTTTTTCTTGACAACCTCTAGTGCCACAGTATCTCAGTGGTCTATGCTAGCAGCCAGCCATATTCAATTTCCTTAAATGCTTCTTGATATCTACCTTGAATAATATAAATTTGAATGGACATGTGAAATAGTTTATTCCATTCACCTTTACTTCTAGTTTTATACTTTTTCTGCCATTCCTTTCCTTCTCTTATTGAGATTTGAGCAAATCTAAGTCCTTGATATTTCCATGCTGGTGGAAAGGGGACCCTTTCTATTTGGTGCAAACTTTTCTTGTACTGCAGTACCAAAGGTAGATCCCAGTCCTCCAGCTGGTGTCTGATGCTGGGGAGCATCAGATACTCTACAGATTGCACGTTATTCCAGTGGGACATTTTCCTTTTTTATGCCTCCAACATCCTAATGTTGTTCATTCAAGTTTTATCTGTCACTAATTGTATCTCCCCGATCATCTTCCACAGAAATGCTCCCTAGGTTTCCTTCAGAATGCAGCAGCTTAAGTCAGCCCCTCTTGAACCACTTGGTTTATTTAAAACCATTCCTGCAATGAACCAAGATCACTTTGCATTTAATGTTACTTCCTAATCTATCTGCAAATCCTTCTGGTTTGGAATCCTCCACTAGTCGAACAACTGCATTAACCACATCATTAAAACATTATTTGTTAAGTTTTGGAGATTTGACCAACTTCATGACCACAATACAAAAAACTGAATGATTTGTTGAGATTTGTAAACAATATAATAAATACTGTCACTGATGTCTCTGATGTTGGGTACTTATGGACTCTCTCACTCATGCAGAAACGCACAGAGTACTTGGCAAAAGGGTGGCAAAGTGACTTCTGAACACACAGGGTGCATGCTGGAATCAGGGCACTGCTGTACTCATTCAGATTTTCTTATCTTCTGTGCTTCTCTACAGTGGAGTAATGCCAGTTAGAGAGGCTTGGGAAAACAAGAAAGCTTGAATAAAAATGTAGTGGGTCTGTTGGGATTTCTCCACATGTATTGTGTTCCAGTTTCACTCCCTCTTCCTCTTCCCTTGCTTTTCCTTGCCTCGTATTACTTATTGTGTGTGTGTATCTGTACATGTGTGTCCATGCCAGCTAGATGCCAGCAGAAACCAAATTTAAAAAAAAAGTTAATTTGATCATTCTTTCACTGTCTGTGTTCCTCTCTGAAGTTCCCATTGTTTCTGATAGTTCTCTTGCCGTGGGGACTGGATTCTTGCCAGGTGGGTGCCAAAAGCCAGTGAAAATAAATAGATACATAGTAGGGATTGTAGGGATTAAAATACCTATCATTCTGAATTACCTGGGGGTAATTTAGAAATACCATTTTGTTAAAGGTACCTGATCTGCTTTTATTATACAAAGGATTACTGATGATTGAACCAAAGGAGAGATAATTTTTTTAAATCCTTGATTAAGAGTTTACGTCTTTTTCACCTCTTTTTTGAGAAGATGGCTGTGATGAAAAACAAGATATTTCCCGTGATTCACCAAAGAGAGAAAAAAAGCCAAAGGTAGAGCAGTAAATACCTCTCTTCCTGCAAACTGGGTGATTACATGTGAAAAAAAAGGAAAAAGAATAAAAGGCTTCAACTTTTCCCCTGAAGTTGGACTGCACAGTCTCACATTGTACAAACTTATTAGCAGGTTGGCCACATGTCTCCATGAGACCAATCTATCCTTGAGTAAAGCACTTCTATCTCTTCCATATCCCTGGGCAAAACCAATGTTGTGGAGCTAAGATTTTGTACTTAACTGTAAGATAGTTGAGTGGATTTTGCTTTAATAAGATTAAACAGAGCATGCATTTATCTGCTCCAGGTGATGTGGTAAGTGCAGAGATGACAAAAAAACCACTAAAAGGGAAGAGAGTAGGTTGAAGGTAAGGAATCAGTAAGTAGATGCAGGAAGTTGTTCTTTCAGTGATGTTGCTGTATATTCATCTGTTTCAAACATGCTGATTATTTGTGAAAAAGTTCAGTCTGCAGATGCCAGCTTCCAAGGGTAATAAAATACAAAAACGTGTTGCTTGGAAGCACAATGAAAGGCTCCAGTGCTACATCTATTGCTTCATTACAAGGCAAACTTTGTTCATCTCGACAGCAATTACAGTAATCAAGTTTATGTAATTTACAAGAGTTCCCATCTTTCAGTAGCAATTAAAAAAAAAAGAAATCAGAAGATGAATGAATTTGCACAGAATATTTTGCATGGGCTTTCAGTATAAACAGGTGTGTTGGACTAAAATGGAAATACATATCGACAACACAAAAAAGTAGAGTTCTGGGGAAGAGGGTTATTCCCTGTCTACCCATGAAGGAATGCTCCATTGCTAGGAGATGCCACAGCACTGAAAAATGAGGAATATGGCATCATTCCACACTGGGCAGGACATGGACTTTGTGACTGAGTGGATTTATAATTTTTTAATTTTATCACGCTCTCTTTTCCCTATTAGCATGGTCCTTTCAAATATTTCTCTCATAGAAAATTATCTCCAAGACAAACCGGCCTTGTGAAGAGTTGTGGGAGCTCAATCATTCTCCTTTGGGTTTCTGGTGAAGGCCACAGGTTCCCAAGGATTATATGGCAACAGCAGAAGAGATGAACAATGGAGAAGTTTGAGATCAGACGCTTCCCCTACTGTTTCCAAAGGAAACATTTTCAGGAAACAGGCTGCTGCCCACATTAGATCTCTGTGGATAGACCCTATTCCACTAAGGATACTACAGGAGGTACAGAAGCAGATCAATATGTGTCTAAGTGTTTTAGCCTTACTTTTATTATGTTTGACAGCGATGACAACATGGTGTGTGTGTCACATACAGGATGACTAATGTGCGTACATGTGTGAAGCCCTTGCACAAACAGGTTTTCCCATAAACTGTTAGGGAAGAGCAAGCTCCCTGTGAGCAGATCAGAGCATGGATTGAATCTAAAAACAAAATGAAGAATGAAACAAACCCCAAACTAATTTCAGGTCTTATGAGGAGCTGTAATGGCATCAGTGTCTGGAAACATCTACCACAAGTGGTTTCAATACTGAAAAATTTCCAGGAAATACTTATCTTGAGTTGTGCTAGAAAATGTGTCATCAGGATGTTGTCTGTGTTCCTGACCCAAAGGAGGACAAAATTAGAGAAAGTAAGGACACAAACCAAGAATTTTTTTGGTGCGAATTGGTGAATTTCTCTTGGGTGAGAATTCCCTCCAACACACCAGAAGCGAACCAACCAACATGAGCCATTTTTCTGTAGAGAGCTCAGTTTCTGTAGTAGGCCAGCAGCCAGATGAGGGGTTTTAAAGAAGAGTTATGGTAGTTATAAAGAGGGAAAAAATTTGCAAACACTGATAATAATACTCCTACACAGGAAGGTTTGAGCCAGTCACACTACTCCCCCCCTTTCCCAGTGAGATTCAGAGTTACATAGGAACAGGAGACTGTTTTGGCTGGGATTAGATAGCACAGATGGTACCAAAATGTGTAACACCTACCACAAGTTCTCTAGTTTCGTATCATCTGCACAACAGTTCTTCTTGGCCTTTTAACAGTTCGTTGAATGGAGGAAGAGGAGAAAAAGACATGGGACCATTGCTGGAAATGTGCAGCAAGCACTGTTATATTTTATCTGTGGGGAATCCATATAGGAGCACGTAGATAGGCTCATATAAAATCTTGCATATATCTTCTGTGAGATGGTGTGAAACTTCACTTGGCTCTTCTCTTTCAAGAATCCCCAAATCTTGGCAAGTAAACCTCACAACACATTTTAGAATTACATCAGTAATCATTCTGCAGATACATACAACGAGGTACAGGAATTTTAACCAGTTTTCCCAGAACCACCAAAGGAGTTTATAGCATGGGTGGCTCTTATCTCCACGGTGCTTCACAGGAATCCCATAGACTTTGTTTTCTGCCCTGACATAAATAGCACCAGTCTTTAGGTTTTTTTTCTCTAACTTTGTAAGTCTTCTACATGACATACAATAAAACTTTGCCTTCCTGTCAATATTTTGCAAATAAATACTGTTGTAGAAATTAATCTACAGTTTGTGATCCCTGGAATATTTTACTGCCAATTTTAATATCATGATTTTTTCAATTCCTCTAGTTTTTACCTTTGTCTACTAAAATCACTTGATTTCTGAGCTTTTAATGGGTTTTCAGGGGTCCAGAAGAAAGAGACTAGGGAATATACTTCTTTCTTAGGGAGAAATACAAAAATTTCTAATCATAGGTGCTGAGGCGCCATTGTGATGGACTTACTAGAAATAAGATTTCCAGGCTGTGATTTTCAAGGTTGCCTATTTGATTGCAGCAGGTACTCAATACTCCAAGATAGCTTTGAAATATTCATTGTAATGTTTTTAACAATTAAGTTGAAAGCATGGAGTGTTCCCTGAGAACTAACTAGGAAGAACTGATGGCCTAAATCCTCTGTCTTTTGAATACTCAGCCACACAATTTTAAAGCATTTGAGATTTTTCCCCCCTAAGTAATGAGAGACGTTTAGCTACACAGAGGAAAGGAAAACACTGAGTCTCCACGTTAAATGGAGAACTATCTGCCTTAGGACTTTTAATATGGCTAATGTTCAGGGAAGGATTTTTGTCTAACTGTGTTTACTGTGGGCTCCCTGTAGATACACACAATGCACAACATGGATGTCATTGCACTGGCTTCAGCATCACTGTGGAAGGACACTGGTTGCTGGCTCATTCTCATGCAGACTTCTGAAGAACTTCCATTTAGGATAATGGCAAAACTTTAGTCTGTGTAATAGGCCTGAAAATGTATCTGTGCAAACGAAATACAATTTTCAAAGTGTCAGGAACGAGAGGTGTAATTCAAAGTCATTACATATCACTTGCTGTAAATATTGTTTTCATAAAGCCAGACTAATCATATACTCAGATAACCCATCCTATTATTTTCACAGCTCCAGGACTCCTGAATCACACCTACTTGAACCTGAGGGATTAGAGGTTTTGCTTTTTAAATAGCATAGGTGCTGGGCTGGCTGCAATTTTTCAGACCTCTTTGGAGAAGCAGAATTGATTTTTTTCTTTTTTTGAAACAAAAAAATCATTCAGGGTCCAAAAATAGACATAAGCGAGCCTCCTCCTTTTGTAATTGTGTTTTTGAAAATCAGACACGTAAAATCTTTTGTAGCCGTGGGCTCGAAACTCTCTTTTGTGGAAACACTGGTGCACTGTAATTGGTTGAGTGCTGCTATCCAGCCTGAGAGGGTGACCTTTCACACTCTGCCCTAAAAGAACACTATAGAAAGAGAGGTGGCGTAATCTGGGTTAAAGGCTTCTTACTAACATGTTGAGAGCTTGTTTCACACACACACAAACAGTTGCACGAAAGCCCCAGCCTGATGATAACTTAGCACTTTAGCATGGTGTTCTTGAGACAGCCCTCTTCTGAGAGAATAAAGAAGGGCCCCTTAGTTGAAATGCAGGACTGAAGCTCTTCATAACCACCGGGCAACTGTTACGAGGGAAAAAGAAAGTTAAAAGAGAGGAGAACAAAAGGGGCTATCCTTGTTACAAGGCTCTGGTTCTAGACCTGAAAACCCCCTTTCCCCTAATCTTTTTTTTATTATTTTTCTCTGTATAGCCCTAGGTTTTGACAGGGAAATCTCTTGTCTTTCTGGCCAAGCATATTCAGTCCATCTAAGAAATTCCATGGACCTGTCTTTTTCATGATCTTCTTGTAAGAGGAAGAAAGATGGTGAGCATCTCTGCTGATTTGGCTAAGAATGAAGAGAATGGGATATTTCCAAGGTTAGGCAATTAGAGGCAAGTATATCTTAAACAGCATAAAGAACACTGTGCTGTCATATTTAGCACATCAGGACAGTTGAAGATGTGCCTGCCTAGTCTGTGTGCAGTCAGTCTGGAGACTTTCACATTTGACTTGGGATTGAAATCGCAGTCACTATTCCAAAGGACAAGCATGGAAGGTCTGGGAGGCCATGGCTGTGATATGATCCCTTAGCTTTCAAGCCCTCCCCAGGTTTAGCTGTGTGCTCTTGGGTCTTGAAAAAGGCTACTTGCATCTCAGTTAGCTCACTCACCTCTCCCATTTTTTTAATGCTTACTTCAACATTGATTAATAGAGTACATCTGTCTCATGCAGCTTCTCACTCTACATTTCTTTTTTTTTCCCATGTTATTTCTTTCTAGGTTTTCTTTTCCATGTGTTTTCTTTCTTACAAATTCCCACATATTCAAGATTCTCTGCTACTTGAAGTTATTACTCTCTTCTATATTGTTAATGTTAATAAATTGTTACACACTGTCAGTCATTCTTGTTAGAAAAAAAATAAAGGATATCTAGAAAATGCATTAGTGGCGATTCCTAACTATTATATCCCATATGGTATGCAAAAAATAAAATTAGATTATAAAATTCTATATTTATCATAATGTTAGACTCTTCCACAAAGATTTTTTTCCAACTAACAGGTAATTGGACTCTGGATTTCCAAAGTCAGTGCTGAAAGACTGATTTGACTCTCGACTTTACAGACTATGATCCTTAACTTCACAATGTTGCATATAAGCTAGTGCAGAGTGTCTGAATTTTATTTTCTTCAGTGTTTCTGTTAGCTAAATGATCTTTTTCTCTTGCTCTCTGCAGCAGTTAGGCTTTGATAGCTGTTGTCCACATTTTCCAGTCTTCTTAATTACATTTTTTTGCAGTCTTCTTAATTATACTTTTGCACCTTTTACTTCAAAATCTTTCAGGGAGGAGCTAAATTTGCAACCTTCTCCTTCAGAAGGAAGGCCTGGAGACATCAAGAAGATTGAAACTACTAGATGACTTTTCTCCATCCTGGAAAGCTCCAACAGTGATCATCCAGAATGGAGAACCAACAGAACAAGTAACCACTCTGGAGTCGCAAAATCTGACTCTCAACAAAGCAAATTCAACACCTGAAGTTTAGTTCCTTGTGGGTTAAAGCTTGACATCATTGCCCTTGGAGGCTGAGGCTCAGGCTCCATTAATTTACAGGGAAGAACATGTGCAGTGAGCTCTCCACAGCCATGGTGGGGATATTTTGTGGCAGCACGAAATCTCCACACAATGCAGCATGATTGGCAGCTGCTTCCTGAGAGGAGCCCATGGCTGTGCAGGAAAGGTTGCAGCTGCTGGGATGGAGAGCCATTGGCAGTCGGTGACAGGGACTTGCCCACAACATCCCTTTGAGGGATGCACTGGGAGCCTTCCACACTGCTCGTTTTGGGCTTCACCCCGTTCTTTGCCTCACACCTAAAATTTGGGAAATAAATTGCTTTACCCCTGGTAGATAAGGTAGTTTACATATAGGCACAATTGGGCATCCAAAATGGATTTGTAGAAAGATCTCAATGAAATGATTGCAGGAAGGCTGGACAGAGAAGTGCTATCATTAAAGAAAAAAAAGGAAGGGAAACTGCAAATTTTATTTCTAAACCTTTCCACTAGGAAAGGTTGCAAAATTTAGGGAAATGAGCCACAGCTGACGTGCCTGACAAATAACTCTCACGGAATCTATAAAGTGAGTTTATTTGTGCCATCTTTTACAGGAAGGGCTGTGCGTGAGTTTTGTGGCGTTGCTGCTGGGGTTGCTGAAACACCCGGCTGGTGATCAACATTTTGGATGCTCATGAATAACTGGAATATGAGCACCTTAAGCACAAATTCAACAAAGGTTTTTTCAAGTTCATCATCACACAGGAGATTGCATCATTCATAGTGGCATTTATAGCCATCAGTACTATACAACCCATGGTAACAGATGACATTGCATGCTGAAAGAGGCCGTGAAAGGTCTTTCATACTGTTTCCTGCTCCTAATGACAGCTTTTACTGCCAGTTAGGACAGAATCCAAACACATGAAGTCATGATGGCTGTAGGTGTTGATTTGGATATTAAATGTATAACCTAGCTTATGCAGCACCAATTAACAGAGACAAGTTTTCAGTGCACAGTGCAGAGAAAACTGCAGGTGTAGGGACAGAGAGAATGAGCCCAAGACAGGATATTACCCTGTTAACAAACAATTTGATGTGCAGAAATATTTTATATAAAAATGTGTTTGGACACCATGCCCTTAGAGACTATTCCAATTTACCGTGCCTGTGGGTTCATCTAGCAGGTTTCTCAGCTGGATGTTAGTGACATTTATACCTCTTTGTATACATGTTTTTGTTTGTGTGTGTATATTCTGCACGTGTATTTTCATGTTCAGACAAAACTTCCACGCCTATAGAAAGCTCATGAATATTTTATAGCTTTGTTCATGAATCCATTAATGAGTTTTATAAATAGTGATAATTTGCAAAAATAATATGTCTGAAAGGCAATACCACTTTACCTATGAATGACCTCTTTTTCTTTCTCTTTTTATTTTGCCTAGTTTTGATATGTTTTCCCAAGCAGTCTGTGAAAGTGTTTACTGGTCTATTCACTCTTTTTAAACCCGGGGCATTAACAGTATGAGAGTGAACATACACATACACCTACTCACTGTGCATAGTTCCATCTTTCCCAGCCTACAGCTAACAAGAGCCTTTAATTGCACTGAAACCTGATTTCTGCCTGGCAAATCTGCTGGTCAGTGCAAACCTCAGGCCATGCTGTGCTGCATGGGTCCTGCCCTGCCTGTGGGTTTGCTGCTCCCCAGGCCCAGCCTGGCGTTGATAGCTCGTGGCTGGGCGGTCTCACATTCCTTTTTGGAATATAATGTCTGTGTGTCCCCGCGTGCGCCTGTGTGTAATAAGTAATAAGGGTAATCCCCTTCCGATGACAGAAGCTTCAAGTGGTTACAAGTAGCAGACCTGTTTTTCAGATGCCTGAGGTAACTGTCTATAAGGTGCAAGGTAAAGAAATAATTAATTACAATCAGTGGTTGAAATGGGGGAAATGATATATGATCACAAGCTTTTATTGCAAGTGCTTTGATTCAGCACGGGGAGGGTTTTGGTGAAGTGTCAAGACACAGAGTATTTTTCTGCAGTCAAAGGTTGAATTTAAGTAATCACCCAGTGCAATTTTACCCGTATCAGATGTTCACAACTACAATGCATGCAGGGGGAGGAAAAGAAATGAAAGATGGAAACAGAGAGAAAAAACATCCCCTAAATTCTCAACATGCAGTCTTGCTGAGTAACCACATTCATAACCGAGTGGGAGTGATTTGTTCTGACAACACAAGACTACTAATTTTGCTGAATTAACAGCATGACTAGTAGTGGGTGGAGGGGAAGAGGGAAAAAAAAATAAAGAAGAGAGATCTGTTATGGACATTCCCAACCTTATTAATTTCCAGGTGATAGGAATGATATGTGGTCTACAGTATCACAAAAAGTTTGGTGTGTTGTTTAAGCAACTAAAATCTGGAGTAACGCAATTAAAAGATCAAGGTGCATATTTGTATTTTAAAACTAAAGCAGGTTTACCCTTAGTGGTGAAAGGGGAAAAGTTAGAAGAGCAGCTTGGGTTCCTTCTTCCCTCTAAAGCAGAGGGCATTTCACTAAGAGTCCTTAAATTAATGTAAACTTTTCTTCATTCCTCACATTTGGAAAGACATGAATCTAAGATTAGTCTGTATTGAAAAGATTAATATTTTCAATCCAAACTTTGAAATCCACTTGGACAGCTCAGAGCTTCCAGCTGTTGTTTATGCTATTAGTTAGAAAATCCAAGTGCCATGCTTTTAAAAGAAAATTAATAAAAAAAAGCTCTATTGAGTTAATTTTGTAGAATTATGTTAATAAGCACAATTTGCACTGTGCAGGTTTATTTTGTGGTTTGTGGTGAGTTTGTAGAGGTTTTGTGAGCAAACCCAAATGTGGTGACAGCAAAACCTTTCCAAAGCACAGACTTTTACGATCTAAGCACAGAATTTCCTTTTGTGGTCATGTGTGACGTGGTTTTTGGATAATAAATGTCTGTAATAAGGTTTCCTTAGGTTGGCTCACAGGGCCTGAGCCTCTGTTTTTAATGGCTGTCTTTGGAGGAGTTTTGGTTACATATATTTTCTTAGAATTTGAGCACTTCTTAGAGACAGCATTTAATCACCTCGAGGCTGATCCAGGGACACATTGCTCACTCACCACTTCAGACCACGGATGTTGACAATAGTCCTCTGTATTACCTCGGCCAGTCATTAGGACATGATTCTATCCAGCAGCAGCATCCAAGAGAGGTAGGTGAAGGGAAGCAAGCTTCAGGTGACTTGATGGCCCTTTGAATGTGCAGTTAAAAGCAATTTTGAGCTTCTCTAGTTTTTCCTGGTCAAACCAGAAGTTCCTAAAAGGGCTAGAAGGAGCTGGCCCAGCGCTGCTGTCCCCCAGTACATGGGGGACCTTGCCCCCGCTGGGAACATATGTACAGCAGAAGTTTTCCAACTTCCTGTTTCATAATTCCCTGCTCCTCAAATCTAAACCAGTGAAAGACAAAATATCCCCCTTGTGACAGCCTGGATCATCTAAACTGATACTATTGCTGCGGTGGAAGGGAGGGCAGAGGAAGGAACCACATTTGCTATAGAAACTGGTTTCTATCTGTACACAATTAAGAAGCAGATGAAGTACTGATTTAAAAAAGAAAAAAAAAAAGCTGAAAGAGGAACCAACATGTTGCCAAACGCAAACCTACCGAAAAACCCCAACAAAAAGCCCAACCACCGAAAAAACACGCCTTTTGTAAGGCACTCTTTGTTGCAAATCAGTAAAAGTTGATTCCTGTAATGAATTAAAATATTCCAAAAGCTTAAAGCTTCTATCACAGTTGACCTTTAAGGCATGTAGCAGCAAAGAAGTTAATACACTTTGCACATGTTGCAGAGCAACAGGTGGTAGAAAAACCCATGCGGGCTCCTTGCATTCCTTACTTTTCAAACTGGTGGCCCCTGGTATTCTGGGATTTACACTACCTCCCCCAGGCTCTGACTGACAAGCTAATCGGTGTGCTGGGAAGCCCTGAGCTATTGATTCCACTGTAACAGAACACCTCCCCGTCAATGAAACTGCAATGAAATGCTTCAACAACGAAGAAAGGGAGGCATTAGGCTGTTGAGCAACTGGAAGAAATTTGCTTGTAGGTAGTGCGGCAGAAATGAAAAGGCTCTCGGGGGCACAAGCTTGAAAAGCCAGGTTATTAAAAAAGCCACAAAGCTGGAGTCTGGCTGAGTGGAGAAAAATAGTTATGGCTCAGTTAGGCGTATCTAAAAGGAGGAGGGAGGGGAACGCAGCTTTCAAAATTGCGTTAATCCCCCATGTACTTAATTTCTTTTCTTTTATGGCAGCTTGTAGTATAGCAACAAGTATTCAAGCAGTTAATAATTTTAAACAGTTTAGCTTTCCGTAGGCAATATATCTTTAGCCTTAATTAAAATTTTATTTTAGTAGGGGGAAAATATTAAAATGACATTCTGATCATCCTCTAAGATGGAAAATATATGATAATATGAATATTTTATTAGACAAACTATTATTAAACAGCTGGTGCAAAATCTTAGCCACTGATTAGTTGGGTTTGTTTGAAATGCAGGTCACTATTTCTTAATAATGGCCCAACAGTCTTCTGATTGCAGTAACAACCACTGGCACACAACCTGCCAACACAAAGGTGTTAATATCTTATATTAGAATCCTAATATTCCAGAACTGGATTCCCACAGTGCCAGTCTGGTGGATGGTTCCCATTTTGGGGTAAAAAGAATGCCCAGCTCATCACCTGGGCACATCTCTAAGTTGGTGGCTCTGGATTAAGAGGTGCTCTCTTTCTTTCAGGAGAGCTTCAGGGATGGGTATTGGGTGGTGAATCGGCTTGGCCATTTTAATTGGGATGGGAGTCAGAGGGGAGCTGTCAGAGTGGGACTTTGAGGATGGAATTTGCATCTGCCGTTAATTCAGGGGCCTGTTTGGTGACCTTCAGGCACCGTTCACATCGTATCTATTTACTCAGTCTTTTCCCAAGTGAGCTGTCAGCTTTTCTTTTGGAAAGTTCTCTCCCCCCTGCGTGGGTCGTGGAGTGCAATAAAAAATGTGTAGGCCTTGATTGCACACAAGGCAAAATGGCAACTCACTTAGGCAGCCAGATTAATTTTTCAATGACAATAAAATAGCTGACATTGTACACAAGGTAAAGCAGGCAAAAGTGGCCTTTTAGGAATTTTTCCATCCCATCAATTATTGCCTGTTGTAGGTTCAAGAATTTTGCCTTGAACAAACAATGGAGATAGCTTTTCTGCACACTGCTTTTGTTTTTTATTTGTGTTGATGGTGGTTGTGCCACCTCTCTGATTCTATGAATATAAATATATGTAGGGACTGTTGTCCTGTATTGGAGTGCTCTGATACAGAGGGATCAGGTTTTTTTTGCATCTTAACCTGTTTTAAGTGTTCATGTCCCAGGTCTGCTCCTTTGCCCACAGGAGCTGTGCTGGAGTGAGTACCAAACATCTGTGATGGGCAGTGCTGGGCAGAAATGCCTGGCTGGCTCCACAATCATAAAATATTAAAAGAAAATAACCTTTAAAACTTAAAATCACAGAAACACAACTCCTACGCAATACTGAAGCCAACCAGAATACTGACTTTGATTTCAGTTTGATCAGAATGGAAAAAAAAAATCTTTCTTTTGTTAAATATATTCTATCAGATAAAGAGTGGCACATGCACAAATAATGGATCTTTCCTAAAGCTGACCCATATATTTTTGCCTTAATTCTTTTCTTGTCCTTGGATGAAATTCATCTGAGGTTGATGGGCATTCACAGAAAACTTGGATTTGTGTCAGCAACATTAATTAATCTGAACCTAGAAATATGCAGCCCAACACAGAGGAGTTCTGTTTTACATTTGTGCAGTCTGGGCCAAATTCTCATGGACTTTCCACTCATCAAAATGAAATGCTCCTGCCATGAAATGTATATGAGCGATACACAGCTCAGCTGAATAGCAGGCCAACAGCTGTAGACCTTGCTAATAAATTCCCTGAATACCATGTTATCAATGTTCACGATGTTCCTCTAACTCCAGATATTCATCCTACTATTTTTTTTGGATTAATTCATTTTGGTGTGATAAATGCTTAAATTTTAGAGACTTGAGTGGTTATATGGCGACGTGAAAAAAACACAGAAGAACACATTGTGTCCATTTTTAATTTAAGAATTTTGCAAATTTTTACATCACTTTTATTATGTAGTGGGAGTGTTACCTAAAAGGAAAAGAAAAATTAACTCTTATTTCACCAAATAGACCCTACTGTTTTACCAGTCACTTCCTATTTAAAAATTTTAGTCATGATTTCCTTTTAAGGGTCTGTAAATCATGTTTTTTCCTGTTCCAGAAACTGAAACATTAAAATCATTGTGTCTTTTTCCAATCTATAAAATATATGCTTGTATAGACTTTAGAACTGGACAACACACATGTCTCAGGTCTAGCTCATACCAGCTACTGATATGGAATCTATTTCTTTGTGCTTGTTTGCTTTATTGTGAGTGTATTTTACAAATTTTTATTAAGAGGATGGGTAGACTCTGGAGGCTTGGAGATAGGTAGTTATTTTCTACTAGTAACACAGAGAAATAAAAAAGAAAATAATTTCTCAGGATGATTTACATCAGGATGCTTAAAAATAACCAAAAGTGGCTGAAACACATTGGAGAAGATAATCAGATCTGTTCATTCCAGGTGATTGTTAATAACTCTGTAATTATTGACTATTATTAGTGAAAATGTAAAGGAAACTAAGAGTTGGTTAAAAAAAAGGAGAAGGTAAAAAACTCAGATATTTAATGCAAATGGGGTTGATTCCTCTTCTGTCAATGGGCTTTTAAGCTTCCTCCAGGCTTGAGATTTGCAGAGAAGTCAGCACTGGCATGGCTTAGAGCAGCTGTTAATGCAACACATGCCTGTCATTTGCTGTTGACAGGCATTAATAAAAACCTAATCTGAGGAAATTATGAAAAACCTACATATTATGCAATCTGGTTTATGTTTTGGAATGTGGCAAACATTGGTCTGATACAAAGGAAAGCATCATGTATGAACTTTAGTGCCATTGTTTCCACTCTAAGGGCAATTGCCTTTTAAATCCTTTTTTTAAATTATTTTTTTAAAAGGGTTTAATTGTCCAATACTCAGACAGTTTTGCTTTGTGGTACCATGGATATTGGTTTAAATCTTCCTTTTACAGAAACAAGAATTCTGAACAGCATTTACTGACTAGGTAAGCAACAGGTAAATTCGACTCTGATACATCCTCCTTCTGTCCTGTGCTCCTCTTTCTCCCAAGCACTGGCTTCTCTGGCATGCTTTGAGTTGTCCCGCTCCCTCAGACCTGAAATCTTTTAAGAAACTTCTCCCTTTTTCTTTTTTCCTCCCAACTATTCTCATTAGGGAACAGAGTCTTTCCAACAGCAGAAGCAACAACAACAGCCTACCACTGCCATAGGTTAAACTTTGGCTCTCTCTTTTTTTTCTGTGAGATTCTTCTTTGGTGTTGATGATGATAAAATACATTTGGTCATGTGCAATTATTCCTTCTCCTGAATTTGTCTGGAGCTGCAGGGAATTCACTGGATCTCCCTGTATTCCTGCAGGCATGCTAAACCTTATTTACTAGTTTCATCCTATACAGCTGAAAACATATGTTATCTCTTAAGACACCCTAAAGTTAAGTTATACTTTTAATTTTGTCTCTTTCGTAGTATTTTTTTGGGGGGTGTGTGTTTGTAAACTCTTTGATAAAGTTTTAAAAAAATTTTTACAATTCTGATATATTTTTGTCATTGCCTGAAGTGTGGTAGTATTTAAACTCTTTAAAATATCTAAAATATGAATCCATAAGGGAACTTTAAAAAAAAAGAGAGACACAAAGGAAAAAAAAAAGACACAAAGCACAATCAATAATACGAGGGTGAAAAAAGGGGTAAAACAATTCTGTAGATATTCAGGCTGGAATGTGAGTGCTAAGAAAAGTCTTTGGACAAATTCAACACAGATTTGGCCTCCAGCTCTGAGCTGGCAATTCCAGTAGAAGAGCAGACCTCTAGCCTGTGGTAAAGAGGTACAGAATAATGCCTCTTTGAATTAGTTTCAAAACGTTGCTGTGATGCAGACGAATTGCTCCTCAATGCCGGAGTGCAGTGCACCAACATAATAGCATATTGTTAAGTCACACTGCCATTAAAGGATATAGTTATTAATCAAATTAAGTCAAAACACAAAGCAAGTACAAATTAGTATCAGATGACATGTCTCACTGTGAGCAGAGGAGAAGGAATGGAGGGGACCTGCCGTTTTAAAAGAAAACAATCTTTCATAAAACTAAAACAGAAGGTGAGGGAATATCCTACTATGCAGTAACTGGCAGCTGGTATGTGCTGCCTGGACAGTATTTGTCTTTAAATTCACATGACAGTCCTAAAATTCTGCAGTGTAATCGGTGTCTTTCAGAAGCTTGGGCTAAACTGAATAGTGTTTGTTTCTGGAGATGTGCAAAATGTTTTTCAAGAAAGATAAAAGTACTTGAAATTTAAGGCATTTAATATCTTATTATTTTGTTCCAGCCTGCTACAAATTTTGTCAGTGTAATCTTTTAGCTTCAGAAGAAATGTTAATTTTCATTGAAACATGGTTTGAGCCAGGGGGGTTTAGTTTACCATTTCCATAAATTTGGTAGAAATATGTCATTTGTGAGTTGTGAAACTATCCAAATATTGTGACTTGTGCATGATCTAGATAGCCTTTCCCAACAAGAAACAATGCACTAGTTTTGTGCAACTCTGATAACTAATGACGCTTGAACACGTGGATTTACCCATTGTTACACGGACATGTGTGTGTGTTCCCAAGAACCACAATATGTTTCAGCACTCCAAGTTCTTCCAAGTACAGTTAAAATTGTTGAGTATCTTATTGAAAACAGTGATACTTACAGTGCCTAAAGGTAAGGTAACAACATTCATTAGTGTTGTAGGATAAGGATTCTGTATTATGAGGTTCACCTTTGCAGTAAATTTAGTTTCTTTATGAATCATCAGAAACAGATATAAAATGGAAGCACAGCCTTCAACACAGGAGGAAGAGAGGCCTTTTCCTGCTGTATTTAGAAGCTGTTGTGTGTCTGCTTGGGCATTATTTACTTGGCTATCACAGCACAGTCTAACTTTAGAATTATTCTAAATTTTGTTTACACATAGGTTTGCATTTTTGCTATGTGTTGGTTCAGTTTGGAACAGGACTGGTAAGAGATTTTTTGAGTTACCTGTCAGCACTGAAGTGTGTTTACTTCATTAATGATTCCTGAGTGTGAAAGTTTGTTTCCCTTCTGCTCTTGCTTCCTGAGTCTATGGTTTCCTCATCATCGTGACATTGCCAAGCATGGTGCTAAACATGCTTCTTCTGCACAAGAGAATGTCATCACATGGGATTACAACCTTAAACAAAAGTCACAGCAGCAAGGCACTCAATCTCAGGTGAATTGCTTAAACAGTGCGTGTTTGTATTAGTTCAGATGTTAATACAGGCTGCTCTCTGCCATTATGTATTTGTTATGGGTGACAACACCTGGAGAATATATCTTTCAGGACTGGGTGAAGAATAAACACGGGGTCTGACTCAGTTCCACACTAATAAATGCATTGAGATGACACAGAGTTTGTAATTAGTCTACTCACAAGGTGGATCCTGATAGATGAAAGGGAGACCTGAGGGGTCTGCAAACAGGGACACAGCAGAAAGTTCTGGAGGGATATTTGTTCAACTATTCTACTGAGTCGAGTAGACTTTGTTGAATCACTAATGAATAACAAACCATCTCCTTCGTGATTTTTTGGTGATAACAAGTTAAAAAAGTGTATGTGTCATGATGAATGGAGACGAAAAAGGAGGATGGCATTTCTGGGAGATTTGAAATCCTGGAAAGACACAATCCTGATAGGCTAAGATCTAGTAATCTTTGACGACACTGGTGCTGTATGTCCTACAAAGGTCAGGACATCATTTACTTATACTATGGCTAAAACAGTGCAAAATACAGTGCAAGCACTGAAAAGATGCTTCAAGGGTGTTATGTTGATAGCAAAGACTTTGAAATCTGAAGAAACAAAGGGTAGAAGGCTCCTGCCAGATAGATGCAGATTTAAACACATAGAGAGGCTGTTGTGCTGGTGGCTTTAAAACAGACTGAAACCCGACATGTGTACTTCAATCTTTGCTGAATGGGAATGGGCTTAAAAACACCCCTGTAAATTATTTTGCTTGTTTGAGGCTTGTAGGGGAGAGAAATCAAGCAATTATTACAGGGTGTTAAAAACAAATCAGCCCTCATGCAATAGAGCACAGCTCCCCTGAAGCAAGTAGAACTGCACCTGTTTCAACCAGGGCTTCATCTGGTCTGTTGAAGGTGAGTTTGAGGCCCACCAACACCTTTCAGATGGATCTACCATAAGCCAACAACAGATGATAACAACCTTCAACCCCACCAGCAAACAATCCTCATTCCAGAAGTGTTCAGAGAGCCACATGGGAATACTGGGAAATAAACCTGTTTTGAGAAAGAATGGGCTTTCCACAAGTAGCTGTGATTAGTTCTGAATGTTCACTCCGTCAGCGAGCACAGTAATGCAGCCATATTTTTCTATTGCATCTATAGAGATATGGGGGAGATACCAGAAGATTATACAAATTAAGGAGAATGAATGTATGGTCACATATTAAGGCGATAATAGATTCAAAGAGCTGCTCCTGACTGTGTCTAGATGAAGCAATTCTGATGATGAACCTTAGTTAAAAACAGTTATCGAGATACAATCAGCTTTACACATTAAATATTCCAACCCCAAAAAGGAAACAAAACAGAATCAAAGCTTCTAATCAGTTTATGATCCAGAGATTTTGCCAACCAAACTTATTGGAAGAAGTAATGTAAACAGAAAGATGCAAGCAAAGTCAGTTAAGTGGAATTTAAGCTGTCAAGCTACACTGTAGAACTCCATTACCATATCTCCTCGCTTTTTTTTAATAGTATTCTCTGAAAAGCACTAGATGTAATAAAGTCAATTTAAAATTTGTTCTACCAATCTTTTGCATCTGTAATTTTCCCATTAAATGTAAATGCCCATGAGGCATGCTATTTGCATTACATTGCATTTACAGTCTTTAAAACAAACTATAAATCCCCTCCTTGTTTCATGTGATTGATGCTGTGTGTATAAATACCACCATAAACCTCAAAGGGGGCTAACAGTGACAGTAAATTAAAGTTTTCAAGTCTGGCAGCATCTCAGCACTTCAGCCCTTGATCTTCAACTGCATTGTTAACCCCCACCTCATTGCCCTCCTGAACTCACCTTTTCCCTCCCCCGCTCTTTTTTTCCCACCCCATTTTCCCTATGCTGTCCTTACTCTGATTTCCTTGGGAAACACCTTTCCCTCCATACAGGCTGAACCGAGTCAGGAATATGCTGTTAATTAAAAGGGGCTACAGCTGTTTGCCAGATAGAGCCAGGTCCTAACATTGCTGTTTTGGTGTGTCTGAGTTTGAGACTCAGGCCATCTTGGCTTTGTAAACAATAGTCAGCCACAGCTCTCCTGATTATCCATCATCATTCCAATAATTAAGTGGCTTTCAGGGTATTTAATATTTCTCTCTTTTTTCGTTTTTTTTTTTTTTTTTTCTTCCCTTTCTCATTTCTGCTTGCCTTTCTCTGATGTGCTTTCAGGCCATATGCAGAAGAAATTGAGAATTGAGAGAAATCTTCTCCAAGATGGAGGAATTAATCATGTCACTATTCAGTTTTCTGCTTATATAGGTAAGCTCATTATTCCTCATCAATTTTGTAAAAAAATTGGCCTTGATTTGATCCTATTGAATCTTGTCTCTGAAAGATATCAGCTTCTCTGATGTTATCTGCCGTTTTTAAGTAGGAGACACAATTTATGCCAAAATTATCCAAAAGATTGCATGCCAAACCCAACTTCATCATAGGTAAAGTGTACCTAATGCTTGCCTATGACCTCTGTGGGTCTAGTTCTCTTAATTTTATATCAGAACCAAGAACTAACACCTCAGCACTCCATTCTGTAGTCAGGAGGGAAAAAAAAAGGTTGCTTTTTTTAAGAAAGAAAACATATTTATGAAAGAATACTGATAGAACATGTGCTTAAATCTCCAGGACAGAGGGAATTCTTTCTCAAGCAGGGAGATGTTTTTTGGTAAGATTTTTAAATATTATATTCAAAGTGGAAAGGGGAGGGGAAAAAAAAAGGTGAAATCTGAATGGCAGTGAGGCTAATTAATTATTTTAGGCTACTAATCTCCACAAGAAATCCTCTGAGCATCCAATAACAGGTAGAGTGTTGCAGGTGGGTACTTTGTGGGATTTGCATAAATCTCAGGGGAAGAGAAGGCAGCTCTCTTATCACTGTTTTCTCCTACTCTTCACACTCAAGTGGCTCTTCTACTTAGGAGTGAGATTTCTATCCTATCTATGCCTCTGTGAGGTGCTCTCTTCCGTAAGCCTCTCTATGCTATAACCATTAAAAGTCAGTGATATCCAAAGCCCTAACAAGCTTCATGAAATGGAGTTAATTACAACCAAAATGCTTTTCCTGCAGTGTCTCTGAAGACCATCAGGATTTGGTAAAAATTAGGAATGTGAATGATCATTTGTATCACTAAAATGGCTGGGATACATATGGATATAAAGGGAACAGAAATTAACTGGAAGCTGTGATGACAAATTTGAGACCTGAAATAAAAGGAGGAATGCATTCAGACTGAATTCCTATTAAAACAAATTTAACAACTACAGAGGGTATAAGTCATTGGCATTTTTCCTGAGGAAAAGTATGATGCGCACATCTTGAACATGGATAATGGTATTCAACAATCAAACTGTGCAGAGCAATGACACAACAGATGAAAGCTGATGGGTCTTCCTATAAACTGGTTCCCATTGGGTTTTATCTTGGAACTCAGTTATCCACAAGTCTGACAGCACCCAAAGGAAACCACATTATTTCATGTCTTTGCACATGAAAGAGGTTTGGAGGTGTACAGATCACATAAAGCCAATCCCAGGTTTATTCATGCTTTTGGCTGATATTAACACTTCACTGAACTTTGCCAAGTCTGAATTTTATAATAAGCCACATCAAGCCTGGCTGCCACAGCTTGGTCTTGAGGGCCATATCTTCTCAATACTGTCTTAGGACTGTTTTCTTCAGGCTGATGATTAAAAGTTTGAGGTTTCTCGTGCTTTTGCTGTGAAGGAATTCCCATTATCAGTATCATGAGTGCAAGGGACTCTGCACAAGTCTGTGTGTAACACCCTGACAGAGGAACTGGCCAGTAGCCTGGACACAGAGAGGTGTCAGTCTGGAGATCATGTAATACATAGTCCTTAAAATGGATGCCGATATGGAAGGGCTTTTTTGATTGAGTCTCCTTCTAAAAGTGTTAGAGTGCTGGTCAGATATTAAAAATTGTTAAAAACATCACTGCTTCCATTCTGAAGCATCCCCCTTTTAACCCTTTGTGATGGATCCCTGTATCCCCTCTGCCTGTTTTGCCCTTTACCGTTCCTTCAAGTTACTTGGACAAGTTACTGTTCATTCAAAGTTATTACAGCAATTTGATTGCAGTCAGCTGCATGATGCCTTCAGCAGTGGTCTGGGGACATGGTCCCTAATCTTATGAAGAAGTCACTGAATGGGTCTTTCAAACATCCCTTGATTTCCTTATTAGAGGGAGTTCACTCAAAGGCAGAAGCTCAATGTGAGTCTTGCAGGTCATAGAAATAACTCAGGACATTCCTTCTCCTGGAGATGAATCTCTTGAGAGCTCAGTTTACTGCAATCAGATTCAGATTTAAAAAGCAAAATGAATAAAGCCCAATTTTGATACTACTAATATATAAACACACGAGCATCTATATATTTTAAATACACTTAAATTTCATTAGCAATGATTGTTTAGAGAAACATCATTACATTCCTGGGCTTGGGAGCCTTCTCCAGGGTTGTGAACAATCAAAGATTTATTTGAGCTTTCTGCACACTGGGAAATGAAGACACAGAATCTCATTATCATGTCTATTAAAAGGCAGAATCTGGGGTACATCTAAGAAAAGATGTATTACTTTTTAAACTGCACTGCAAACTGTGAAGTACTACAGGGACTTGAACTATTTAAAAATACTCTGGGCTTATGAGTAAGAAAAAAATAGGGTCTCTTTCCCAAACAGTATAAAAATATCACACCATTAAATTCTGCTGTTATTACAGTCTTGGAAATATGATTGTATCTACTTTTGCTTGAAGCTGGTTGATCCCTGAGCTTGATGTTGGGGTCGAGGGACCATGGAGGGCTACCAGAGTGAGTTACCTAGGGGACAATGCAGTGGGGGGTATGAACAATGACCAGTTAAATTCTAGTTAACCCCAATTATAAACCTTCACCTTTGTTAATTAGATTAATTCATCAACAGGCACTATGCTTACAGTGTCTTGGAGGTGTGTGATCCAACATTTTCACCATTTAGTAAAAGTTAAAATCTTTCATGTCACCACTCTGTTGCACACAAATGGCCATGCAATATATTACTGTAAAGGTAAAACTGGGTTAAGTTTACCTATAAATTAGAAGGTAACATTTATTCTAAGGATCCTTCTTAGAACTGAAAAATTTGCCTTGCAAGCACTTTCTTTAGTTATTAAAGATCTCCAAGCTATGAATCTGAGAGCTTAATTAAAAGCAACAGAGACATGTCCAAGGAAGGAAAGAAAAGGGCTGAACCGCAGTATAGGCAATTCTCTCGGATTTTCAGTGTCTGAGCCTTTCCTTGATCAGTGTCCAAAATTTTGCAGGCTTTGATGCAGTGTCTTAACACACTGACCTCTGGAGACCTGAGTCCACCCAAGGCCCGTCTTAAGGCCCCAGGTGATGGTAAATGGGTGGCCTTCCAGAGCTGAAAGGTTGGTTATATCTTTTGGTGCCCTGGTGGTCAAACTTCCATGTGGACTTCCCATCAGAGAAGCAAAGTTTATTTTACTGCAGGTGTGGAAAGCAAAGGGCAGCCTTGAACAGCACCTGTTTGGTCTGTGTTGGCTTGATAAATCTTTTTCACAAATGTGAGAATGACTGACCATTTTTCACGCTAGCAAACACCGCACAATTAGTTTGCATAAACAGAGACGAGTTTTGCTCTCAGTCCCACATGTCCAATAAATTTACACTGATCCTAGTAAATTCAATGGGGGTAATTCCTAATTTATATTTGTGAGAGGGCTGCATTTTGTCCATGAAATACTTTCAGCAGAATGACTTGATGTCATTTGCAGCTCTTCATAAACTCTGTAACATCCCTATGAGGCAGATATATAAAGAATATATGTAGAATGCTGCATATACGAAATATATCTATATATTTCCAATATGCAGTGTGTAAAATGAGGTGGGAGATCTCAGCTCCTGACGATGCCATTGTATAATTTCTCATTTGCGTGAAAAACCTGTAGTGATAATATTCAAAGGAGCCTGCAAGAAAACTGTTTACCAAAACGAGGATATTTTTTTGATGTTGAGAAATGTTTAAGAACTGGATACAAAACAGTACAAAAGAGCATTGTGGATCATAAAACTGCTTTGCACTCTCCAGCAATGTCCAGACACTTCTCTGTGTCTGCAAAGCAGGAGTTTCTCTTAACCCTGGTTCTTCTTTTCTAATTGTCAGTCTTGGATGGATGTTTGCATTTTGGGGAAAGATATATTCTTGGCTCACCACCTGGGTAAAAGAATGCAGAAATTGCTGAGATTTGTTCAAGAAGCCACATTTTGTCTTTGAAAGAGGGTTGGAAATGTAAAATGTTTTGGTATATGTCTATGAAAATGTGTATTTGTGCAAGAGATTGCTGCAGCATTTTTCTGGCACTTTATTTGTCTATATTTCAACAGCTACTTGGTTTGGGATGAATGGATTAAATTGAAATTAAAGGAAAGAATATCATCCTCATTCTACCTAAGAGGCAGGGAGCAGCTGAACTGGAATAAATGAAGGAAGAACATCTTCTTAAAATTGTTACTCAAGGTAAACAGGAAATGGGTTCAGTCTTAATTAAGAACTATGTGTTTGTAGCTTTTGCAATCTCTCAGTATCAAATATCCAGAACACGGCCCCCTTTTTCATACGCTAAGTAGTGATATTGTTCTGCTACCCTCTTCTTGAAAACCAAAAGATTTTATGAGGCAAGCAAACAGAAATTCCAGATTATGGAAATTAATTAAAGCACACAATGCTGCCTTTCTCAACGTTCAGACTCGACTAATTAGGGATTAGATTATTCAAGAGCACCAGATCAATTAGGATTGCTTTCTGTAAAAAAAAAAAAAAAACCCTCAGTGAAATATAGTTACCTGTTGAAAAGTGAAAGAAATTGTGCCCAAGCACAATGGAGGGATCAAGGCACAATACTGCACGTTGACAAAATAAATTATGAAAACAATAATCATGTTTATCCAATCTCTTTGTGCAAAACTGTTATTTTGATTCTAGTGCCAGCTGTCTGAAACTTTAATTTAAGTGCTTGCTTGAGGCAAGACATTTGGGATACTAGTTTAGAATGTTTTATAGCCTAAGCAATATGTTTTACTAACATCAAATCCTATGATGATGATTTTAATGGTAACTATAATATGTTCACGGGGGTTCCAGAGTGATCTTTGATTTTACCAGAATGCTTGCATGCGTAATGAACCCCAATATTTTTTTGCTTCATTAGCTGCCAGCTCCCCAGGAGGCTTCTCTACAGGAGGTGAGTACTTTGTGTTTTAAAGGGAGATTTACCAAGTAACACACTGCACTTTACATTAGTGTCAAATGTATGTGCATGTAATCTGGGGAAATGGTTAATGAAAGAATTCTCTCTACATTTCAGTAATACAAAAAGACTGATAAAAAGAAATATTTTTTTAATACTCTAATTTCAGTCATTTGTGCCTGTTTATATGCTTAGAAAGAACACATTATCCCTTGACTTGTGGTGTGAGTCTCTTCTCCAAAAATCTGGGTTTTTTTCTACTTGCTCCAGAGGCAGCAGGATTGCATTGCAAGGGAGAATGCTGCTGAACTCGATGGATAAACAGGATTCAATTATTTGTGCTGGGATAGTGCTCTCTGTGAGACATCATTGCTCTTGAAACTCTGGCTCTTGTATTGCCCCCACAACCCCACAACCTTTGTGCCTCAGTTTCCAGCAACACAACAAGGCCGATGACACTTGCAGGGGACCTGGGAACCCTGTAATTGCTGGGCTCTTTGCCAGCACTGAGTGCTCACCAAAAGATTTGGTGCAAATAAAGATTTGGAAGTGTTGCCCAGAGAAGATGTGGCTGCCCCAGTCCTGGAAGTGTTCAAGGCCAGGTTGGAATGGGTTTGGAGCAACCTGGTCTAGTGGAAGGTGTCCCTGCCCATGGTGGGACGTGGAATGAGATACATCAATTTAAGATCCCTTCCAAACCAAACCATTCTGTGATTCCATGATTTTATAATTCTTCATATATTCAGAGAGTTTTCTGAACCCACTGAGATGAGAGAAATATTCTCAGTGGGTTTGTCTGCTCTCTACTAAAAAGCAACACGTTGGGTAAAAACCATTATTGTATAATTTTTAACTAAAGGGATTCCAATCTAAAGGGATTTCCAAATCCAAAGATTTCTTCAGGCTAAAGGTAGGGTTCTGTGCTTGCTTTATTTTTCCCTTTTTTTTTTTTTCTTTAAGTTTACTTGTTTTGGATGAAATATATCCTTTTCAATGAGTTTTTTTTGGCACTTTAACACATAGCCTGTCCCAGAAGTTAATGGCTTATAGAAACAACAGCTTTAAAAGTGATTTTTTCAAGGAATGAGAAGGATTTAATTTGCTACATGTTAACACTGATTCATTCATGTTTTATCCGAGAAAAACAACTATTTGCACTAAAGTATATATTATATATAATTATATGACATAATACTTTTTTCCCTCAACAGATCACATAATTTCACTGATTCAAATATAAAACTATTTAATCGAAAATAATCAGTCCTTTTTCTTTCTTTCTTTTTTTTTTTTTTAATGAATATCCAGTTTGAAAAACTGTACTCTTAAATCATTTTAAATGCAAAGCAATTCTGGGTAAGTCTTAATAAAAGGAAAGTTTGGGCCTAGATCTCCTGGGTCTAATGCATTACCTGCACATGTAGCCTTCATGAAGCCATTAAGTTTTAAACTAATACTACATTCCACAACCTACAGCCTTTGGGCCATTTGCAATCTGGGATGATTTTTCTGGCCCGTGACTTTCCTCTTGCTCTGTTTTTCCTGATGGCTCCTCACAGATCAGCTCAGAGCTATGTGCATTGTCTGATAGAATTAGCGACCAGATCTCTGTTCCCACCTAGCAGCCCAGACTTTTCTCTGTTTAACTGTTCCGTTTTCTCATTAGATTTTTAGCAGTTTCTTTCTAGTATTGCTTTTGAAACCAATTTTTCAATCTAAAAAGTATTTGTCTTCCTCATCTTTTACATGTACAATAATTGGTGGGTTATTTACTCATTGCCTATTCCTTTTACTGGTGGACATCCTCCAGGAAAAAATTTAAAACACAGACTTTACAATGCAGGTTGTGTGGCTGCAACAGAATAATCCTAATTTGGAGTTAGTTAATGTAATTTCTTTTTTAAAAAAAATTATTTATTTTCCCCTTTCTGAGTTTGAGCAATGGACCTGAAACATGATCACACAGTTGGATGATTTCATTTGGGGAAAGTTAGGAAAGTGGTTTTGTACTGTTTTATTTATTTATTTTTACTGCTGGTGACAAAAATATAGAACTGAATGAGAGGTTATTTCATTCAGCCAATTTGTTTTCTCTGATGGAAACTGAATGTTTCTAAGTCATCCTGGACTCCACTAGGTTTGACATCCATTGGACAGCGCAGGTCATTTTTATTCCATTAACGTTTGTTTCCATTGCAAAGAATCCTTTTCCTACTCAAATTTATGTCAGAGATAATAATCTGTCTTGTCACTTTTCACTATTAAGGGGCTGAACCAGTTCTGATGTTAGTAAACATTTGATTTTCTTGTGGTTATAACAAAGAAAGAGTTTATTCTATTTCCATCTAAGACTAGCAGATGCCATGTGGTTTTGAATATTTACTTTAATGGATTGACATGGCTTTTACAGCTGTAACTCCCAACTCGTGATCTGTGATCAGGAGTAAATCTATGAGGTCACCAGAAAATCACTACAGTCTAGATTTTTTCCACATCTAAGGCAAGGATGCTACATACCAAGAAAAGACAATGGGAATGTGTTCACAGGGGATGTGGTTTAGTGGTGGGCTTGGCAGTGTCAGAATAATGGTGTAACGCAATGATCTTAAAGGTCTGTTCCAACCTAAAAGATTCTATGATTCTCAGTATTTTGGGACAGAGCAAAGAAATTTGACATAGAATAGAAAAGCTGTGCATGACAAGACCTGACTGAATGAGATGAAAAGCTCTGATTGGATGTGATACACAGGAGCTTAGACCCAAATGTACCAGCTCAGAGCACAAACACCCCTAGTTCTTTAGTGCAAGTAGGAAATTTTCCATCCATCTAGAAAAAAAAGAATAAAAGAAGGCCCATCATAATGGAAATCAGGGCATGAGGAGAAAAGCAGCTGGAACATTCTAGACTCAACTCAATGCTGCAAGTCAGCAGCATTGATTGGACAGTCATATTTGGCCTTAAAATGATGATTCTCATTGGAAGCATCAAAAGCAGCAAAAAACCCCTGGAACACCATATTCATTAGTTAGTTCCGTTTGTGAACCTCTTGGTGAACACAAAAGGAGGTGCTGTAATTTCAGAAGATACCTCTTATTGAAATTTGATTCAATACATATTAAATCTGTGGGAGTCAATGACACAGCAAGAATTAACTGAGATTCTGCAATATACAAGAAGACAAATTCCATTGCATTTTTATCCAGTTTTCACTACATACTGAGCACGACTTTGAACACTGAGTGCTGGTTGGGGATGCCTTGCAGCACAGACATTATTAATAATGCTGAAATCCACGTACAGTATTTCCAATTGCATCTCAATTACTGGATTTAATGATCATCCAGCATCCAGGAAAAGAAGAGCAATAACTTTACAGGAAGTAAGGTGCAGATGTACCTGAAAATCCATGCAGTCCAACACTGATAAGAGTTACAAGGGCACCCACGGGCACCTGAATATATGTCCATCAGTATAGTACAGGTTCCTCCTTACCCAATAGGATTTTTTCTTTTCATTCCACTCCTATAGCTTCAGTAACTTTGCCTTTACAGTTTGCTTCACTGAACAACAAATGTGTTGATTGTAGTAAAAATATAGATCTTAATATGCATTTTATTCTTTTGCCTCTATATTTCTGCTGAAAATCCATAACAGATCATAAAGACCACTTCTTAAATAAAAACACATCTTAAAGGCACCCTGCGAGTGCAATTAGAAACATTTCCCATCATACAGCAAAGATAATGTATCCTAAATGCTCTTAATTTCATACATCTGTTATGCTCTGTCATGAAATTTTTTTACCCTCCCCAAACAATTTTTGAAGGTTTCTGTCAGTTTAATTCAATTTAAAGCTTTTAATGTCAGCTCAGTGGGTCATGCCACTTTCTCCACATTTGTATTAGGCTCAGGGAAGTCAGAAATACTATGAACACTTCTCACCAGTACCCTATACTCATGACAAATAATTGCATTTTCTCCCATTATTTGTTGAATATATTTCACAATTATTAATTTTTTGTCTCTTTAATGTACACAAAACACACCTGTATGTGCACACATATGCAGTATCCTTTCACCTGGTATTTTCTTAGGTCACAAGTCCTTTTCATTGTTTTCAACTCTTCAAAGTGTCTTCCTAATTCACTTGTTTTCAAAATAGTTCTGCAACTATGTTTTGAATGATTATTGAACTGTAACTGTACATTAGTTTTTGGCATTGTCTTGTAACTATGCTCAAAGGATCTGACTTGACATTATTATTCATTTTTTAAGAGTTATCAATTCTGCTTGCTGAACAATTTTCAAGTTCTGGAGCAAGTTAGATGGCTTTGAGTTATATGCGCCAGAAAACCATAATAACCTGGATATTACTATATTTTGTTCTGCTTCTACTACAGCGCTACTGTGAAATTTGAACTCATTCATTACATCTTCATCTGAGTAGTTGCACTGTCACTGAATACCAGGAAAACACCCAAAATGTTTATTTTTTTACCTTTGCGTGGGAAGAGTGGAGGGATGCAGGGGGCATGAATATATGAGAAAAAATGAACTATTTGTAAATATGTGTATGTATTACTATCACTCTAATAGCTTGAGAGAAATGGTGTGAAGCTCAAGATTTTGCTTGAAAAGGAAATTACCTGTCCTGTGGGGTAATGTATTTAAAGAGACACTGCTCTCTGATAGACTAGCTCCTGGTACACGAGCTTGAAAAGTCCTTGGATATTCCAGGCCTGGGAGGAAAAGTATATCACAAGGAGGTGGTGGTTCAGGGTTCCCTGCTGCTGAGAAGCCAGGTTTCCTCAGAGTGGTCACTGTTGTCTACTGAGACAAGGGAACTCCAGGACTGCTCCACCGGAAGCTCTTTGCAGCCTTTGCTGAATGAAATTGTACAAACACAAGGAGATTTCCTTTCCTAAGCCCCTGGCTGGGGATCACCAGCTAACTACAGTGAACCTTCCCTGTTATCCTCACTCACACCACCAGAGCCAAACTGGTGTTAGTCACAATAATATGTTCTCCAATATCACATTTCTCTCTTGACCGTGGTGATAAATGTTCAGAGTCTAGATTAATTATTACTAATTCCTGTGGCCATACTGTAACACACGGCCTCAGCTTTGCTTGAGTGCTGCATTCCAAAGAGCTTCCCAAAATAAGTGTCAAAGTTTCCTGCAAAGACCAAGACTCTACTTGCCTTCCATTAGACCAGCTTTTTTGGAGGTAGGACCATCATACCCTCCTGCAGGTTCACAGACCTCATCTATCAGCCTCTCACTTGTGTTTTTGTTTCCTTGAGTCTCAAAATGAATTTTCAGTTGCAATTCTGAGGTACTGCACCAATGGAGAACTGAGTTAACACAGGAACTGGTTTATGGAACAACAGTCAGCATCTCAACATTTGCCTTCATCCCCGGGGGGGATGTGGAGTCCTTGTTTCCTCAAAGGCACTTTGAAAAGTTGTGGAAATATTTTGTTTATGCATTTTCAATTGAAACAAAATATTTTGACTTTGTTGAAACAGAATTTCCTAGTTTGGCTTTTCTGAGATGGCCCAAATAATTTCATTTTGTGAAAATAAAATCCTGCAATTCAGTTTTCCTGGTTGTAAATTACCACCAGGATTTGTGAGTGAGAAGTTTGAGGCTACATTTCTCCAAAAGGACCAAGAAAAAAGGCAGAAATAAATCTCCTGCAGTGTCCCTGAGTTGTGTGACATGCCTCAGTGGGAAGTTTATGCAGCATTATTGCTCCAGCTTAATTCAAATGGCTAAATATCCTGATTGGGACAAGCCAGTTTTCAATGAAATACATTGAGGTTTATGTCTAAAAATCTTCTGTGTCCTCCTCCCCATTAACATAGCATTTCACCCACATGTTTTGATTTTATCAAGATAAGAAAGTGATTTTCCAAAAGGGAATTCTAACACAGGTTTTGCTATAAATTGCTTCACTGTCACCCTTCATGGTACAAAGAAGCTGAAACATGTCTACATCTGCAAGCAAAACAGTGAATCTCTTTTCCCGAGGGAATTAGTGGCCAGGGAAATAAAATCAAGGGGAGATTTTACATTCTCAAATACTGGGAAAAAATGTCTTGGAAACAGTTAATTCCATTACAAGAGCCTGGCCTTGTGGTCTGGGGAAATGGTCATGTGCCTCATGACTGCACACCAGCTCTAACACTGCTACAATTGATCAGGAAAGCAGATTTAAAATATCGGTCTAAGGCTTTTCTAATTATCTTAAAATAATCGTTTCACCGCTTGAAATGAATACAGCCACAAAGCAAACCTTCCAGGCTGCTCACCACAAACTAACAGACACAGACTAATGACCCTAGAGAGCAGGCCAGCCCTTCTGATGCAGCATCATCTGCTCTCAAAGACTAAAGTGACGTGTCCTCTGCTCTCCACGTGTTCCGCGGACCGGGAATGAAGCCACACCACTTCTAACACAATCCTGAAAATGACACCTGTTCAGCACAGACACCACCGAGGGATTTTCAGAGCCAGTCCCTTGCAGCTATGCAATCAAAGATCAGTTTTCAATGAAATATTACTTACTTGAATCAATGTTGTCTTGATTCTTCGTGAAGGGTGCAGCAGGCATAAAATGTGATATTGATTTCTGAGATGTAGCCTGGTCCTCTCTTCATGGCCATTTGAAAAAATGCAAAGTATTTCTTTTCTTTCACACCACAGATCATGTCATCTTTACAAACTGGAGATCAAGGCCCTTTTATGTTGCCTCGTATTTATCTCCTGCCCTTTTTTTCCTGTCCTCCTCTCTTCATCTTGCAGTTTTTCTTTCTCCTCCTTGAGTTTTTATTGCCTCTTCGGCTCTCCTCTTAGCTCCTGTTCTAATTTCTGCCTTTTTCCCTGCTCTCCTGAGTGCTTTTAGATTCTGATCTAATTTCTCATGTCTTCTCCCAGTGCTGCTCTCTCTCCTTTCTATCTTTCTGACCCTCACCTGTTCTCCTTTCTGCATCTCTGACTCCAACTCCGCTGCTCCCCTTACGATGCTCCGGCTCTGGATTTTCCTCCTCGTCATTCCCCACATCGCTCTTGGGCTGTTTTTAGCACTCATTTCAATATCGTTTTCCCTGCTGTATGCACAAATACAATGTCCCAGCCTCTCATAATAATACATCTTTTTTCTAGGTTGCCTCCCATTTCCACGATTAGCATGCATATCTTTTTAATGAAAGCTGCAGAAACGACCAGGAACAAGGCTCCCTAAATATGTAATCTGTTGCTGCCAGTCTCCCCTAATAGACAAGGGTTACTTTTTTTTCTTTCCAGAAGCCAATATGAATTTAAGACTATCCCACTGGTTTGGTTTAATTAATTTTGGAGATAGAGAGGGGTCCAGACCAGAAATCATAAAGCCAAAACTCTCTCAGTAGTCTAGGGCATGAAATAGGGAAGAATTAATATATTTTCCAGTTATATTTTGGAGCGGCAATTTCAGATAGAAAACCCACAATTTTCTGAATATAGTACTGGCTAGGTGACCAAACTTAATGTTTTAGATCTGAAAAGTGCCACAGAGGCTTGACCAACTGTTAAGACAGGCTGTGTCTGAAGCAGCCTCCAAAGCCAACGCTTCCCTGGTGCTCTGCAAGGTCTCAGATGAAGGCTCACTATATCCTCGATATCCAAACCATGTTACTAAGCAGCTTGCCTGTTTTGCCAAGATTTGCAAACAATTCTTGCTTAGTTTTTGAGAGCTGAAAAGATTGCAGTGCATAATGACTTGCCTACAAATATTCTGGCTGATGTGTTGACTGTCATCCCACACGCTTGGGGCTGATCGTATACATGGCAACGATTTGATACCATAATTGGATGAACCCAAAGCTTAGACTTAGGTCTACACTACAAATAGTTGTGGTTGCAAGCCTGAAATTCTCTTTCAATTACTTCATGTGTTATTTACTTAAGACATACTTTGAAAATAGTTACCAGTAAATTAATTCACTAAGGTCAACTTAAATTATGGCTTGTATGCCCCATCAACATGGGTTTCTTTCAGATTAAAAAATAAGCAAACATGAAAGTACAACATCTGATAGACTATTTTAAATATAGTTTAATACATTTATTTACATACAGGCCCCCCCAAACTAGTATTAACCAATCTTTCTTGCTTTCATGTTAAAGTTCAATGATTCTATTTATTTCCCTTTGTATGACACCAGTTCCATCCATCATGGTCCAAGGAATTCTGATGTCTTCATTTTGTATTCTGATTCCCTCTTGGTTCTGAGAGCAGAAACCTGTATTTTCTGTCAGGGTAGAGAAAAATACCATTGTTACCTTAGAGTTACTCCAGACATGGTTAAGACTGTGGACATGAGTCTTCTGTGTAGAGAAGTCCTTTGGCAGGCAGAAATCCAGGGTATCCCATTGGGCAATCTGATCCAAAGCCAATTAAAAGTGCCATCCAGGGCCCAATTGCTTTCTGCATGGCTTTGACCCAGGAACATGCCCTTCTTCTGAACAGGAAATCAAGTTTTGGAAACAGATTTAAAAGGATGACAAATTACTCTAGACTCTGCTAATTTACATTTCACGCAAGTTCTGTGGAAATCATTAGAGCTGCTCCTAATCTCAGTAGCAAAACTTCAAATCTCACACAGTTCTCCTAAAGTTATCTGTGTTCAGAGCAATGTGGCCTGACAATTTGGTTTAAGTTTTGTTTGACTAAGTCACAGAAGTATTTAGCCCAAATTAGTACATCCTGCAAGATGAAATGTGAAACCACGGCACAATACAGACACATTTCTCTTTCAAAGCTGTGTTTGGAAGAACTTAAGAACTTTGAACACTTTAAAGCTATTAAGTGGTCAGCTTTTGAGTTAGATTTGCCTTAGTACTGACACTGATCTCACAGGAATGCAATGGCCTTTACCACAAATCCTGTGCTAAGGCTTTTCCTCTGTTTTTCCATGATGGCCATGTCCAGTACAGGATTTCATGTGATTGACTAGGTAACAATTCACCCAGCCCTGTGTCACTAAACTGGAAGTTGTCTTCAGGAAGTTTTTGCTGAAAGAAATGCCACTTTTCAAAGAATCTTCATTGGAAAATATTTTATTTCTCTATAAATGCCTCGAAGGAAGAATTCAAATTCAGTAGAATCTAATATAACATGTCATTTTATATTCCAGCATTCCAGCAGGCAGAGGTAACATAGTTCAGTGAAAGCACACGTTCCTTCCAACACGTCATTTAGATGAAATGGTGTGTATGTACATTTTACGTATTTTCTCTTTGGCTTGGTCTTTAAAAGATTTCTTTCAATTTACAAGCTTTAATTTTTCATAAATGTAACCACTTTTGCTTGGCAAATAGAAGGCTGAATGAAATTTACTGTGAGAGTATTCCTAGCTGTGCTAGGATCAATTGAATGGCTCAGGAAAATATGTAGTTGGAGCTTTTGCAGTTTGGGCTAACTGGTGGCATTAGTCATTAACATCAGCTTGATAATAATGTGTATCTTAGATATCTGGAATTATTTCTACACCTTGGTAGGTAACCTGGGAGATTGGAACCTGGTATGAACCTGCAGACACCTTGAATTTAAGATAATTTTGCAAATTAGTCCAGGTTTCAGATACAAAGATACCTGAGTCAGATGGCTCCTATGTGTTTAGTCAAAGAAATCCTGGGTCTGTACTAACTCAAACTAAGAGTAGTCTGGAGATAGGCCATACATAAATACTTTATAGAGTGTTGTGTACACTAATTAATAAACACAATTTTCTAAGAGCTTTCTGAACCTTGAATAAACATTGCGTAAACAAATGGACGCAAATTATTAGTAGAAACTGTAATCTCCCTCTCCAACTATTATTCTTACTGGGCCTGAACTACTTTGATACCAGAAGATTAGAAGAACAAAACCAAGTTAGCTTTGCCAAATAAGAAAATAAAATGTTCCAAATCATGAAAGAAATAATCTTACATCTGAGGCCCTGTACAAATTAAAGAATAACAAATCTTGTATTGCCCAAACCTTGTTGTTGAACTTCTAATGGCAAAATCTGTGCCTTCCACTAACTGTTAGATATTCTTGCATGACTGCAGTGTTGTTTTATGTATGTGAGCCAACCTTGCAATATAAGGTGACAAACAAAAAAGATGGAAAAATATATAAAATGGTTAAAAAAAAAAAAAGGTCTACTTGCCACCTCAGGCTTTAAAACTCTTCTTACACACTTCAGCACGAAGTCTATTAAAGTGGAATATAGTGGAAATACAATATACAGCAATGAATGTCTCCAAACCAACAATTTAGCGCTAAAGCTGAGGGCAGTTCTTATGCACCGACTTTTAATACCGAGACGATTTGTGGTCTCACAAAGTTCCTGCCTTGGGCAAGAACTGTGCTGAGCTCTAATAGGTCTAGTTTGTTGACTGTCAGAATAATGGAGAAATTGGTAGCAGAGGGCCTGGGCGCTGTAAACAGCTGAGATAATTAGAAGGTCTGTCAGGAGGAGAGTGAGGCTAAAGCAGTTTACGTTCTGTCACAGGGAGGAAAGTATTCATTCAGAAAGCTGCTGGATAATGTGGGATATGTTGCCTTGTGTCTTAGCAAGCTTGTCTGGAGATGGGAAAAAGTGCTTCTCATCGACTTAGTTGGCTTTCTCTACCCTCTTTCCTACTGCAGGATTGCAGGAGTTTATATTTCTTATTAATAAAATAATACATCTTGCAAGCAAAATGCTGACTTGCTGTTTTTTAAGCCAAGCTGCTGGGTTAATAGGATGCTCAGAGTCAGGCAGGGCAGTGCAGGGGGGCTGTGGAAGCTGCGTTGAAGGTGCATTTGTGAAGAGCAGACGTGAAAAGAGCCCTCCCCAATCCTCCCCCCCCAAAAAAGAAGCAGCTGAGGGTATGGTTATGTCACCACCTTAAAGAGGATGCTCCCATATAGACAGAGAAGTGCTCCATAAGTTGTTAACGTGAGAATTCTGGTGCCTTAGCCAAGAAACTAGATGGTGAGAAGTTTAGCAATCTAGAAATTGCTGTGACTAAGCCTTTTCTAGGCAACGACATGCCTAGGGATGGAATAAGCCAAAGATTTCAGGGCTGGTTTGTGGTTTTGGTTCTTCATTTAGGCCCTGACTCCTGGAAAGATGAAGGTTGGCTGTCTTCCACATAAAAAGTCTTAGAGTTCAGAAACTGGTTAGTTAAAAAGGCAATCACTTGAAAATGATGATATTTCAAAAAAATACAGAATTAGTACAGGAATATAATATAGTACAGAACATTCAGAAGTGAGTAGGGAAGGAGGCTGCTAAGGTTAAGATGTTAATGCTTGATAACAAGCAAATATTATTAAGTTTTGAGTTATAGAGAAAAGGGGGGGAGAGTGGGACAGGCACATGGCCAAAAGACCTTTGTCCTTCCCCTCGCTCTGCCATTAACAAGTCACACATTAACTTTGCTCTCACGTGAGGCTCTGTACCTCACCAAAGAGCCTTGAGGATCCATAGGTGTCAGATGATTTTCAAGTTGCTGTTTATGGATGCTGCCATTGCTTCCATCTCATGGGCTGGAACTGGGAAAACAGATTCTTGCATGCTGTTTTAATTTAATGTGGATCTCTCCAAGGATTACCACATTTTCCTGGGTCTGTGGGAAAGAGAGAGGCTAAACAGGGGCTAGGAGTGGATATTTTTAAAACTTGGACAGTCCAAAGCCGCCATAGCAAGGAACATTAGGGATCTGAATCCACTCAAATATTTTAGTGACACCATTCAGAGAGCAATATTTGTCCTTGTTTCTCCTGCAACATCCACATCCCTCCTACTCCACTGCATTTTAGCGTAAGGGGCAGATCATTCTTTGACATCAGTTTCTGCCCCTGGTTCCCACAGTCCTTCTGAACACCTGAAGAGCTGCTGCTTTAATAATTCGGTTGTCTTTTTGACAGGACCGGAGGAGTCTTTTTTAAGCTCCTGCAGCACTGTGGAGCAGCAGGCAGCAGACAGTGCATGATTGCACTGGGACTTCAGAGCAAACTCCAGCTCACTGTCAATGGCTGTGTGCCAGACAGCTCCGCCTGCAGAGAGCAAAGCCTTCCAGAAGGCTGAGCATCCAAAAAGGAGACTGTCAACATCCCCCTGAACAGTGAGTGGGGGAATCGCCACAGAAAAAGGGAGCAAGCTTGAAAACTGAGGCGTATGGGGAGAAGTGGCGTAAAAGGGCTAATTATCTTCCTATTCCCCTCGCGCGCCGATTAAAGACCACCAAAAATAGCATCCACTTAAGGATGAGGATTTTTTTTCCCGCCAGTTAAGTTAAATGGACATCCCACCTGTTGTTTGGTGAAGTGAGATCACTCATGGAAGATGGAGTTGGCCAGAAGCCACCTCCTGACAGCGAGAGGCAGGTCTGAGCAACAAAGTTTGGATCAAGATCTGAACTTCTCTCCCATCCAAATGTGCTTGGATCCGGAGGCTGGCTGACACCCATCTCTGCTACATTTACTCTGTGATTATGTGTGAATGGCCCTATTGCTTCTCACTACACCCCATGTAATCGCTTGCATTTGGGCATCATTCTGCAAGAAAATCTGCTGTCATGATGGCAAACGTGTGATGCTTTGCTGGATAGAGATACATCCCTAGCCCTCACAAGACATCAGTTTTCACCTGGGAACATGCTAACTGAGCTTTACTGATGACAACTTCCATATTTACAGGTCTGATTATTAAGTCAGCTTGAACTCCAGGTTTAAAAGGAGGATCCTTTTCCAAAATGATATCAAAACTCTGCATGCTTCGCAGCCTGTGTGCATGTGCAGCAGGTCTGATTCTGACTCTTCCTTCCCTCACATCTGGCTTGTGCTTGTGCAATCCCACGGACTTCAGTGGGATTGTTCCTGATTGGGATTTGATGAATACCATATTTTCCTAAGTATCACCCACAGATTATCTATAAAAACTGTGATTCGTCAGCAGTGTGGTTTACAGGCATATGTAAGTTATGTGAGGGGAAGTTTACTCTGGGGCCCCCTCTTTCCCAGTAGTCCCATTGCCTCTAATTCCTCCTCCATTTGCTTCCTTTTCCCCCAAGTCCCACTGCTTTGGATTCCTCCTTACTTTGGGTTCTGCTCTGCCCTCTTCACCTCCGATTCTGTGTGGTTTGTGAGAAGCCATCTGGGGATGCATTTTCAAATGTCAATGCTTTTTAGGGAACACTCAATATATGCAAAAGAGCAAACAAACTGATTTTTTTTCTTATTTTTTTCTAATTTTTTTTTCTTTTTCTCTTTGCTCTTTGAAAAGTAGAAGGAAAAGAAATTAAAGAGAAATTTCAGTTTTCTGACTGAAATTGAATCTGAAAAAACCCCCATGCATTACGTGAAATGTTTCATTTACTTGAAAGTTATTATTATTTTGAATGTTTAAAATGTAAGTCTGACTTTGTTCTAAAAATATCTTTCTGAAACAGAAAAATGAAATTATTTGTTTCAAGAACATTAAACCAAAAGATTTTAACTTTTTCTTTCCGTGCTCCCAATAAGTTATTCAGGGTTTAACACGTATTCTGGGAATATGTTTCTCAGAAAAAATATGCCTTTAAAATCTACTCTTGATTAACATGAGGGAAGAGGTGAACCAGAGCCCCTGCATTTGAGGAATCATTCACTCACCCTTAAGGTGGGAAAAATGAACACAGGTGACATCTATAATGATTTTTGGCATGGAAGCTCTTTTTTTGGAAGTCACGTACACAGCTGTGATGAACTGCAGATAATGTCACGTACCTCACCCAAAGTCATACAGCAAATCTCTGGCAGACCCAGGAGTACAAGTGCACTACATGTGGTTCCTTGCTATCTGTAGAAACCACTTGTAAATGGTTGTTTTATATAATTATGTGCAGATAGTCTACAACCAAAAGTATAGTTTTCACTTTGTATTGTGTTCTTTCCAAATTTTTTAAAAAGTGAGGACTCTATGTAGCAATCAAGGTTGATGTCCTCTGTTGATCTTCAACCAAAAATGTGGTCTTGTTTCTTCAGAAAAGTACCCAATAACTTCTGACCTCACATACACTTCAGCTACTGTCAGAAGAAAAAGGCAATAAATAGTGCTATGCAAAGAAAACAAAATTATTATCCTACAACCTAATAAGCAATTACAAAGGGCAAATTACTTTTACCCTCAGTAATTTTCTGCCATTAGATAATTAACATCAGAAGTATTAATGATCATTTTAACAAATTACCATATAATTATAATGTGTTTCTTCATTTAGTCCTACATATTGTACAAATCCTTCTAAGATTTGTCTATTAATTGAAAATACATTATTTATTGGTTTATCTGAGCAACAATCCACACTGGTAACTAAACCCATTAAAGAAATGCTGTACTGGTTGTAACTAGCTGTCACTCTGGTCACCAGAGCAATTCTTAGTGGGTGCAAGTGTCACTGACCAGGCTCAAATTAAGGATCAAATGGAAATCTGTATTAGGTCACAATATTCACTGGGGCCACAGACCTAGAAATGTCATGTCTCTGACTTGTGTTAACTTCAGCTGAAATGAAGGCCGAGAGTGGAACAAATGCACTCAGGAGTTTACAGGGCCAGCACATGCTGGTGGCAATGCTGCTTCTTAGATTAATTAATTTCATAACATTTCCATAATACAGTTTTACTTAGTGTACTTTTCATAATCTAATTTTAGTTGAATTGCTTTGCACAATCTGCTCAAAATGTGTTTACGATTCAGAATTGTTAGAGTCTCCTTTTCATTTTGTGCTTAGCTGTCTTTGTAAAATCTGCCTAAATTGGTGAAATAAATTAGGGGAATACTGCCAAAACTGGGGTTTGTACTATCCTAACATTCAAATCAATTCACTTGGGCCAGGTTTTTCAGCACTTCCCATGAATCCTCTCCTAGATGTACATGAACAGGAGCATGGCTGGAAGAGTGAGCTTCAGGAGCATGATAGAGATTTCTCTGTGGGAAGAGGTTTTTGGATGTGGGGGCGGACTTGGGAAGCTGATTCCAAATCACCCATTTCCAATTTGGGAACAGAAATGGCCCATGTGACCTAAGCATCTTGTCAAGACAGCTTGAATTTGAAATTGTGAATATGCATGTGGATGAGCTACAGACCCAAAAGGATTCACACGATGATATGGCATATCTATGTGAATAGACTGGAATTCACCCTTGGGCAAAAGGCTGGGAGAAAGCTTGGAAAAGTTAGCTCACATGAGATACAAGTCCCACGGCCTTCCTATGACTCCCTTGGACAGTGTCAGTGGTATGCATAACATATACATGTAAAAAAATTCGTTATCCCCTTCTGACAATTCCTGAAGAGGGAAATGATTTGGAATAAATTATTCATTACAGAACTGCTCAGCTTTGGCAACAAATCTGCAGGTTAAGGGGGAAGGGCAGTTATTCTATCTGCAATGGTGTGTCACAGGCATTCTCAATTTTGGAAGCTTTAGCTTTGTGAACAGTTGATGATATCCTGTCTTTTTTTTTCATTTCTGTGCCTTCTGGGATCTCCTCTAAGATTCTTCCTCTTGAGAACCCTGTCCTTCACAGGACTCAGGATCCAGAGGGACAAAGCAGGGTTATTGCTGTTTAAAAAAATATTGTGTTTCCTAGGTAAGACAGGTTCCATCTTAGGTTTCCTCACACCTTGATAATCCTTGTAGTAGTACAGTTTTCTGCCCCAGGTCCCTCATTCCTGCAGTGTGCTCTTCTGTGTGTAGGTAAAAGCAGAGAGAAATGAGCATCCAAGGACTTTTCAACAGCACCTCTGAAATAAAAGTAATAATAAAATATAAATTTCAGGAGTGGTTTTCTCGCTTCTTGGGTAAAAGACTTGAGTTCCTCCCGTGCTTACATTTAATAATGTAGGGATGTAAAGGATGAAGCTCAAGGCTGAACACATCAGCATGAAGGTTGTGGAGTGTAATCCTTGCCCCACTAAGATCTGTAGCCCAACTTCCACTCTCTAGGCAGGGTAGGACGACACTCCAGATACCACTGGCCATTCATTTTTTTATCTATTTCATGGATATCGAACTTTTCTTTTTTTAATTAAAAAGAATGATTTTTTTTCCCCTCCTCCTGCCATTTCCAGCTGCCTGAACAGCTATGATGACACCTCACAAAGTTGCCATTACATTAGTGATATTAGTATTAATCACACGTTGCTTGATACTGTAATTGAATAGTTTTTACGCAGATGATATTAACTGATAAAATATGGCATCCTCATGAGAAAACATTACCTTGAAATATTAGTGTTATAATATGTTAATTTCTATGGAGGATAGGAGTACAGATATATGAGGAGATGTAAATTTTCAGCACTTCTACTGACAATTTCCATGTCAACATAATTCTTAGGAATTCATACTCACTATTTTGTGATGACTTATATGATGATGTATAACAACTTAAGGGGCTTTAAAATGTAGTATTTTGACTAATGCAGGTTGGTAAATAGCACGCAGGACTGTTTCTTCCTCTCAATTCTGGGAAGGCTGACGCAAGCCCTTGGTATCGCCAGGAAGTCACCAACCTGAACATTGAATCCCAAAACGGGTGCTCAGGTGGCTCCGGGCACTTTACAGCTGCATGTTAGCAGTGAGGATAAAGGTTTTTCTATTACAAATTGAGGATGATATAGAATAATAATAAAGAAAAAAAAAAGGAGAAAAGAGTAAGCGGTTAATCCTGCATGTCTGGCAAAAACTGGAAATTTGTCAGAAACTGGAATTTGGCTTGAAATCTGACTGGTAAAACAGACTCCAGGCAGTTTTTCCCAGCTGTAGACTCCTATTTCTGATCAATCTTATGTTTTCTTCATGCTTCTCCCCGAGAAAAGCTGAATCTATGTACTTATTTGGAAACACTAAAGTGAACTGTGTCAGGGCCCTGAACTCCTCGACAGAAAACACAAGGCCCACAGCACACTGCCTCGTTAGTACCTTGTGTTGTTAGGGGATAGCTTACACCAAGACAACTCCTCTTGCCTTGCTGGCTTCTGACTTAACGCTGATGCTCCCCATGAGTTCCTCAAGAAACAATCTGGAATAACAAGACAAGAGCCTGAGAGTGGAGAGGGGCACCCCAAAGACAGGAGAGATGGCAGCAACAGGCATTCTCGCATCCATAAAGAGGCAACTAACCTGGCTGCTTACTCTCTCTTGGGCTAATCTGAATTAATTGGTGCTATTTGTGCCTTTGATACTCAAATGCAGAGCCTGGGGGTGGGAGTTCTCATGAAACAAGTGGCCACTTGGGAGAGCCGTCGCAGGTCCAATCATGTCATGGGCTCATTTGTCTCCCACAGTAATTCACTACTCACTTCAGTCACTTTAAATGTAAAACAGCTGCTGCTGCTTAGCCCTCTTTTAAGGTACCTAACCAGCAGCTTTAAACCAATCCTGAATGGGTCGCATCCCATAATAGTCCCCCACGCAGTGGTCATTTGGAAACAATTAACCCTTGATTCAAGATCCTCTTAAAGAATCCTTTTCCAGGCTCTCTTCTTCTCTGCTGCAGCCCATTGCATCCTTGCCTTGCCCCTTGCATGGGAACAGCTTTATCCTTCGGGATTGCTGTGGTTTGTGCAGCAGTAACCACCTCTGTGTACCTGCCAGGGTTGTTGTATGGATTTTGGGTAAACCCCCTCTGCAGTGGAGAAAATTGAAGGTATCACATAAAACAGACTGGTGCTTTATTAAAAAAGAAGAAAAATATTTGTTTCTTCTCTTCTCCTCCCACAGTACCTAGGGGTCTTGTTCACTTCACACGTGTTTGGCATGGCTGCTACCCCTTGCCTTGCTCAGTCTCTGGTGATATGATGAACTGGAGATTAATGTTTTAAGGGGAAGCATCTGGCTTTGAGCTAATAAAATATCAATTTGTAACAGGGAGGAAAAGGCTCAGCGAGAGGTCTGCATGCTTAGGGCTTTGAGACCCAATTTGATTCGGGAGTTTAATGCCCCTTGTGAATTTTAGGCTGTGCTCTGAGCACTTCAAAACCTTTCTCCATGCAGTGGTCTCAACTTTCTCCAGAAGTCCTATGTTTTCAGACCTGTGGCCTTTACTGTTGTTGGGGGTATCTCCCTGTTCTGAATCCTGCAGGGCTGCCCCCTCCCAGGCACCCCCCTACCTTTCCCTTTTCCTAATGGCTCTGCGGCCAGATGTGGTGGCCCCTTGCTGGGATGTCAAACTGGCAACACCCTTGATCCAGGCAGACAGACACTCAATAGCCAACTTCTGGAAAACCTCCCCCCGCACTGGCCGGCTCTGACACAAACCAGCTGAAGACATTGCAATGCCAGAAAGTGTTACAGCTGGGCTGCCTGACAGATTGGCAGCACACACGCTGATTTGGGGACTGTATTTGGGGGCCCACGAAGTACTCACTGTCCAGGCACCGAGCCACTAATCATAGTTTACATTAGGCAATCAGATACTTTTCAACTACTGAATGATCTGCTCTTTCCCCCTCTTTTTTCACCTTACAGGACCCTGTGTGTATATACAGTACCTCAGTGCTCCACATCTGCATCATGTTTTGAGCCGTATCTAAGGCACGGCTACCAACCTCAGCTCAGGCAGCCACAAGGAGCCCAAATCACTGCTGCTCTCCTTCATCCTCCAGCTCCCCTATCCTGACTTTTACCCGTTTCTGTGCCGAATCACTTGATTAATTTAACCTGGGGGTTACCTAGTTATGGAAAAATCCTACAGGACTTTATGTAAAGAGAAAGGCTTCATGTCATTCTATAGGAGTCTGTCAGCAAACAGAATCCTATGAGTGGCTTTAGACACAACTCCAGAGATCAGATTTTCCCTGAAAACAATAGATTTTAGAGTCATTTTTCTGGCACACTGCTGGCTTAATCACTTTTACGTAGAAGTGTTTCATTAGGAATGAATCTATGTCAGCCCCCTGTGCCAATTCTGATCCCTGCCTTGGCCCAGCCATGATGCTGGAGATATATGTTCGTGTAAGATAAGTGTGCCATGGCTGGATGTCTAATGAATATGGCCTCATTTACAATATGAAGGACTTAGACCTGGCTCCAACCCAGAGGTTCTATTCCAAAGAAATGCTGACATTTCGGAAAACCTGAGTCCCTGTCAGAATGAATAGCTGAAATTTTTATCTTTTCCAAGCCAAAAAAAAAGGTGCTCTGAAAAATGTGCACGGTATTAAAACACTAAAAACCAGTTAGGTGCCAATTTAAGGAAAATATATAAACACAGAACATGAAAATTCATATTTTAATATAAATATTTAAGTGAAATTAACAGAAATGTTTTGATGTTGCTGAAATGAGATATCATTACTTCTTCTCACCAAGTTTTTTTGCCACAGCTGATCTATTCCTATGAAAATGTTTTGATTCTGATGAAACTGTGTAGTTCCCACTGATAATTATTTTGTAAAAAGAAAGAAAACAAATGGCACCATGTGAGAGAGCCCCAGACTTTTCCTACTGAAGAGGCATTTATCACCAATATCTAAATAAACTCCCAACCCTGCTTGTGGAGAGTCAGCTCTTGGAGCTCAAGCAGAGCAAGAAGGTGCTTTAATGGTTTAACAAATGCTAAACTGTGCTTTGTTGGGTTAATATTGCCCTCTTCACTCTTCCTCCACAGACACTGCAACCAATCTTAGCCAATTATGGCTCAATTTCCCTATGTAAAAGGTGCAAATACTGCTGCTTACTCACCTTTCTTAAGATCTCTTCTTACATAAAGCACTGGTAAGCACCAATTACCCTTATTACCCAATTCCTGTGCGTAAACACATCGCTGATGTGAAGTGGGCACCCACACTGTAGTGCAGATACACAAAAAATAAAAGAACAGGGCTTATTTTGGGCTCAGACTGTAGTTTTATGGTTCCAGGGCAGAGCTGAAGACTGTTTATTTCCTTCCCTCTTGAATTTGGGATGCACCAACCAACAAATAACCCTGATGATAAAATGTGAGAGGAAAAGGCCGTGGATGAGGTAAATACAGTGTGTAACTGGGGAGGCACTGTGTGCATGCACACACACTTAGAGCCTGAGTGAGAGCAGAGTGGACTTGAGAGATGTATTACGCATTCAGGCAACTTCAATGTGCCACTAATAAAATTAAGTGTTGGAACATAAATGTTTTAATTTTAGTGGAAATGCTCCAAGCAATACCCCCTCCTGCACCCTTCTTTCCCACCCCCAGCCTAGACTAATCCATTTAGAGACAAATTTACATTTTATTTCTCCAAACCCTATTAGCATTAATATAAAGGTCAGCACTGAAAAGGCAGCTTCAGAAGCTAATGTGCCAGTGCGCTGTGCTCTGTGACCAGATGAGGGCACGTGGGTCTCTCACCCACTGAGTCTGACAAGAATTTGTAATTTAAGAGGGCGGTCCTCCTCTCCCAACATCCCCATAGCTCATGGAGATGATCAGGTCACCCTCTGGAAACCAAATGGGACTGCTTTTCCTGATATCAGAAGGGGCAAAGGGGAAGAAATCGCTCTGTGAAAAGCTTTTGATGCCATGGAAAAAGCGATATATTACATATATTGACAATATTTAAAGGCTTTTGGGGAAAACAACATTAATTTTGGAAGAAATTCAGCTTCAATGGCAACGTGCTTTGGGTGTCCTTATTGGGGATTTTATTAAGGGATTATGTGGGGTGCAAACAGAGTAGTGCTGGTTGGGATATTTGGCACCTCTCAGCCCATCTTTGCTTCTGAAGGAGTCCAAAATGTCCATCAGGAGTATTCCTGTTGCTGAGTGGTGATGTCAGAGCCTTGAAGAGAAAATCATTCTGGTTTCAGAAGTGCAAAATATCTATATGAGAACTCTATGGGCTTGATGTGGTATGAGGTTTGGTTCCAACTGAGAACCCCGCCCTGGGAAAAAGCTGAATAACCCAGAGTAATCCCATTGAATGTCCTGGGCCTTCTTCTGTGTATAAAATTACTTACGTGCTAATTTTTCAGAGGATCCGAGCCAAGGGTATTGACCACGCATGCTGGACATCTAATTGACTCATGACTTTGTGTCTAGATCATGTGAATTTCATCTCAAGTTTCAAACAGATGTTTGGTCTGAAATCCTCAGACTTAAACAGGAATGAAGTCAGCTTCATGTCCTCGATCAAGATCCTGTGAAATTCCTATTTTTGTATAATCACAAAGCAGATGCCAGGGTAAAGCCGAGTGGTCCAAATTAACGTCATTCCTCCAGGCAAACTACATCATCCACTACATTTGTTTTTCCCCCTTATACTTTGTGAGGTCTTCTTCCTCCTACTGCTACTACTATTACTACTAATCTGACATTAAAAGCTAAAGATTTCTTTAAAAAATCCCCTAAAAATAATAAATCTCGAGCCCCAAATAGGCTCTCAAGCCACTCTAGGCTGAGCTGTCTAATTCAAGGATAAACTGATAGAGCAGGTGGCGATGCCAAATGTCATTAAGTTTGCCAGAGCCCAGAGCTGAGGAATACAAAGGTGAGAAGTATATTCCACAACAAATGACCCCTGACCGAGCGCTCCCTGCTACCAGTCCCCCTCGCTTTTAAATTAAACCAGTAAGCCTACTTGAGTGTCTAGCTTGTTTCATTTGATTCCACTCCAGGGGAAATGCAGCCTCTCAATTAAAGCTTTTAAAGTTTCACGTGTGAAACCAAGGCATGGAGGCTCCTGGAGCTCATGTGGAGGACTGAGGCAAGAGATTTGAGTTCAATTTCTGCCCCTGCTACAAGGCATGGTCATATTGTTTCACCTCATGCCTCAGTTTCCTTTTCTTACAAATGTGTATGCCCAAAAAACACTTTTAAAAAATCCAGGTGGAAATATGTGTAGTGTGTCTTTTGTTTGTACATTCTGACAGTGTTTCAGCATCTTCTTGAATTCTCAGGGTTGTATTAGTGATCTTCATTTAACTCGCTTTTCAAACAGAAACCCATAAATTAAGAATCAATAGAAAAGCCCAGATGTGTTTCCATAGGTGAGGGCTGCAGGAATGCCATAGTTTTCATACCATCACATAAGCAGACGTTTGGAAGATTAGGGGCTGCTGAATGCATTGCTGGGGATCAGCACAAAGTTATTTGCAGTTGTTTCTGTAATCGTGTTGCTCAGGGAGAAAATTCACAGTATGTCTTGCTGCTTGCCCAACTCCCAGCCAAGCACCCTGGCACCCTGCTGGGGGGTGCTAATGCCCTGTGCCATGCTAGACAACACTGAAGTTAATTAAGCAGCTAAACACTTGCTCTGTGTTTGTTTTTTTCCTGTTACGGTTTGGTGGTTGTTTTTTTTTTTATATATATAATTTAAATCTATTCAGGACTTTTTGATAGGGCCACAAATAGTTTTTGTGTGTAGCAAATATAAAGCTGGACATTTGTGGGCTCACTTAACATAAGTTAGTTAGGGTCTCTAATGCATACATTCACATTAATTAACACAAAGATCCTGTTTTCAGGGGAGAGAAGTGAGCCTTTAGTAGTACACATTTAATCCTATAGGCTCCAAGATGGAATGGATCTGCCCTTCCTTATCCAACTTCCATGGTCAGGTGTATGGTTTCTTCTCATTTTTGGAGGAGAAAAAAGGGACAGTATAACTTTAGCCTGGTTTCCTACAGGAGTGGCTTTTACCTGATCTCCCATTGCCTACATAATTGGATGGGCATTTCTGCTCACCTGCCTGTCTGTTCTTGACAATTCTGAATCTATCAGGAGATTTTGGACAGATTTAAAAGAGATAACTATTTAAATCCTTCAAGTTTGATAAAAACAGATAGTCAGAACTGTGAGGCTCTCATAATGCACCCATTGAGGGAAAGACCCCAACTTGTGGTCAGTACTGATCTACCAGAGAGTTCACATCAGAGAACCACTGCCAATGTTCTGCTCACAGGCAAAGCTTCAGCTGATATTTCCAGTTTCTTGGATGTCAGGGACTCCAAGGACAGCTTCGATGTCGTGGGAAACCAAGTGGTTGCACTTCTGTGAGCTACTGGCCTATTTGCTGCTTGGATGGGCAGTTTCACCAAGCAAGAAAAAACTGAGGAAGCTGATTCCAACTAAAAAGTTGTATTTTGTCAACAGATCGCAGGGAAGCAACTCCATGAACTTCAGTGGTTACTGATTCACACTGTCATTAATAGCACAATCAGGTCTCCCCACACATCATCATGATGTGAAGGTTGAAGGATTTTACTACTTTAAGCCTTGTGTTTTAAAAGTTCGTTGATGTTCCTGTCAGAGCTGAAAGAAATTCGTGATGGATAAATTTCATAAAGCATCAGGTAGGAGCGCTTGGTTTGATTAGAGAGACAGGACTTCCAATGCTGTGCCAACATGATCAGAACTTCCTTGATTTTTAAAATGCTTAAAATTTTGGACAGCAAACTCAAGAAATATGGATCTTCCTTTTAGTCATTGTTTTCCTTTGGGCAGGCCATGGGAAAGTACTTATCCTATGGATGTTTTTGTTTCTTTGTTTTTTCTAAAGTTAATTGAGCCCAAGTCCCCAGTAGCGAGGTACCTGACTGTTGGTTTTATGGACCACATCTGCTCAGTATGGGCCGAGCCTTCCAATCCTGCAGACCTGTTCAGCTGTACAGAAGTCAACAGAGCCACAATAAACATGGAAACTCTGCTGTGAATGTGTCCCCTAACGCTCACTACAGCTCTCAAAGTCTGGCCCAGCTTTACTGAGTGCAAAACTAGGAATGAGCACTTTTTTAGGCACCAGTTTATTAGCTGGTTGTTAAAAACCTGGTTGGGAATTCGGTAAGGGGAATCTGTGGGTTCTTGAAGGAAGAATGTTCAGAGGTGTCCTGAGGACTTCTTTTGACAGAGGTTTGAATTGCTGTTCACTGTAATTGAAACACCTAGAAGTGACTTTACATCTAATGTAGATCAGATGGAGAGGGTGCAAGGAGTAGCCCTCAGCAGTTCCAGACAAGGTGATTTTTGATTCAGTAAAGCCAAACATGCATATTTTAGTTTCATAGTGACCTACACTTTGTAAACACGTGGGTCTCCATGATGACATCTGAACAAGGATAATGTGGCAACTGGAGAAATAAAGAAAACCAGATACCCTGCAGTGAGGAAGACATCAAATTAAAACTCTTTAAAGAAATCTCTCACTTCCTATTTGCTAAATCACTCACTTTGCTGTTGGTGCTACCACATTTAATATGATCAATAGTCTTATTCTCTAGTGTTCCCCAACTGACTGGTTGAAGATGCCAGGCAGGAGAAAAAGGGGGTGGGATGTGGAGTGAGGGGGCTGGGAGGAGGAAACTGTACTTGATCCTTATGGAAGTCAGTTAAAATTAATTGGAAAAAGCTTTTAAAGACCTAAGATGAAGACCAAATGTATCTCAGACCTGCGGCCTCATCCCCGACACTGAATGCGAAGGTCATTGCAAAGCTGTAGATTTATGCGGAGGGCTTGGGTGATGGAAAATGAGACAAAAGCATTTGGATTTTATTATTCCATTTACTCTGACCCTGGGCCATAAAGGGTTTGGAGAGCCTGTTTTATGTATTCAGCTGGTTGCCACACTGACAAGCATTTGGAGCCACTTAAATAAACCACCCCAACCCACAGCTGCAACAACACCATATCAAATACAGGTTAGAGTTGAAATGTAGAGCCAGCAGCACAGCGTCTCCAGCAGGTGCATGTGGAGTGTTTTTTAACCCCCTTGGTTTTGGAATAGTTCCCTTATTTATCTATCAGCTTTGATTTAAAGACCATTTAATCACCAGTATTACTCCAGGTTAGAGCGTGCACACACACACAGACACTGACACATGCAAGATGCTTTCTGCTGCTCCTCCTAATTCCTGTTTTTTCATGGGACTAACACAGAGCTTGAAAACCTCGTGTTTTGGGCCCAAAACAGGCAATTCTGTTCTAAGTGCTCCTTTCCCAGGTCGCTCAATACACACACTGAATCTCTCTGATTCCTGGCAGGCATCACCGCTTTGGAGAAACAAGAGTAGAAAGGAAAGAGTAATGTATGGAGAGGGGGAGAGGGAAAGAGGATTTTGTTTAGAAAGAAGGGAAAATAGAGCATGTGTTTTAACTGATGACAGCAAAACTACGTATCCAGGCATGCTGGGAGAAGGGAAAAGGCAGACAGTCCACTGCACATCCAGTCACTCAGAAATCAGTGGGAAACCTAATATCGAGTTTCTTAATGTGTCTTGCATGCTGAATGTGTAACGTGTTGAGACTCTCCTGTGGGCTACAGGATGTCTTGTGCCTATGTGAAGGTGTAGAGTTAAGCTTAAGTAATCCACAGACATTCAGATTTTCTAAAGAATTCGTTTTCACCCTGCCTGCCCCTCTTTTGTTCCAATTTTCCATTAATTTTGTGTGATTGCTCATGCTCTGGCTCTCAAATGGCAATATCACCAGTGTGGATGCAAGTTCTTCTGAAAACTGCAACATTTGCTCACACAAGCCAAGTTGCTCATTTATTAGATTTAAGGAAAGCAATTCACCTTTAAATAAGGATCACAACTACTCAGGGCAAAACATTGAGTAGCCAAGAGAGTTTAAAAAAATGGCAAAAGAGTATGTCAAATACATTTGAGTAACAAAGCAATTCCAATCTCCTCTCAATAACCCACTAGCTGGAGAAAGAGGCTAATTTATGTGCTGTGAATTTTGCACTCAGCCTCTTCCTAGAGGCTATTCGTTCAGGAGAGAGTTGAAACACATGATGGCTGAGATGAAATGTTGGAAAAGATTGCGCTGCACTAGTGGGTGTTTTCTATTCCTAGCTAGATAAGAATAAGACAATGGTTTGCAGGACTTTTAATTCCTAAATTCACATTTTCTATAGTTTATTTTCCTCTGTAGCACGTTTCCATAGGGATCAAACGGAATTTTCCTAACCAACACCTCTAGCCATGTAATACTAGGAATATTATGACAAAAGCTAGGGTACCCAGGACATCTTGCAGTCTTTTAATTTATTCTTATTTTGTGTTATTCATATTTAATTTTGAGTGTCAGGCATTGCCTAATCTGCATATCAATCTAGAATAAAATAGGAACTGATAATGTTTAACAAAATTCAAGGCCTCTTTTCAAATTAAGTGTCTCTCATGAGAGTGAAAGGACAATAATACCAATTCTCGCTTTCATAAAGCAAGAGAATGCAGTCAGCCCCATCTTAACCTTGAAGATAATGTTGCATGACAGACAGCTCTCCTTTGTAGTAAATGCAAACCTAAACTAGAAATCCCACCTTTATTGCTCTCCTGCATCAGGAGGGAATGATAATCTGAAACTTTGCTTGGTTTAAACCAACACAGATCCTTAATGGCCTGAGAGCTACTCTGTTTTTGTAGGGTTTGTGGTGTGGCCATGAAAGGTGAGGGTGTCCTTGTGTGGCTCTCAGATACCTGGATCACAGCTGTCCACACCTGAGGAGGTCACCCTTCAGTGGAAAGGGGGCACTGAGTCTCATCCTGACGTAGGCAGAGCAGATGCATTGAGCGCTAGAAATGCCCTTTTCTCTGACTGCAGCGGGGTGTGAGCATGACGAGATCAGATGTAGACATCTACCTTATAGACATGTAAATCTACAGGAGACAAATCCCAGGCGCGCTCACCTTTATCAGCTCTTTGCCGCGGCAAGGGCCGGGTTTGCCTCTCCCTCCCGCTCTCTGCCTAGAGCAGGCAACAATTCTGTCTCTTGATTTCTGAAATGTTCCCATTTAATTAATGTCACTGGGCTCAGCGTAGAAATATGTGAGTGAAATATAATTGTGTGGGCTAGAAAGAGAGTCGAAGGAGATGAACTGAAAGTCTATCCTGGCCTTAGAGCAACTGAACCTGAGCCAAATGTTGTGCAGAGCTGTTATCTGTAACATAATGTGAAGGAAATCTTGATCCAAACTGTTCAGGGGAGCCCAAACCCCAGGGCTCAGCTTTTTATTCAGTAATTATTGATGCAGTCTCAGTATTCAGTATTGGAACAAACTAATTTGCAGGCCTAATCATCCTACATCTGGAAATGGGAAATGAATTAAAAACAATTCCTATTTACTTATATATGACAATTAATCTTACTGGATTAGGAAGACCCGATACTTTAAGTGCTTCACTGAGGAGATTCCTCTGTGTTTTATGGACATTTAATGTCAGAACTGAGTGGGAACTAGAGGTTTTTTCCACGTTATAATTTTCCAAATGTTAGTTGCAAAATGATCTGACAAACAAAAATTTGTATTCTTGAGCAAAAGCCACTCCAAGTGGAATCATTGTTGGATCTGAGGCTTTCTCACTGAAATATTGAAAACTTTCTATTTAAAGCTAATAGCTGCAGCATAAAAATGTGTAAATCCAGTATTCAATCAGATAATGTCTATGTTTCCCTGATGCTAGCAAGAGTTGGGACATGTTACTGAGGCTGATAACCTAGAGTCAGACCTGTGATACTAGAGAGAGAGAGCTGGAAATGCTTCCCTTTTTCTTTGGCTGCTAAAACTTGAAATCTTCCATCAGACACTTACATGGACCAAAGTAAAGAATCAAATGATAACCAAATCTGAATGGTTTCCAGCATCCAGAATTGGTTCCTTTCTGTCTAGCTTAAACCTATTTAGGCTACACTGATAGGGAAAGTGCTGGTATATAACAAAACTGGCAGTCCCATCCATGTGCCTTCAGCCAAATATTGCAGAGTTTCACTGTGGTATCTCTAATGGTCACAGAAGCAGGTGAGAAAGATGGGAGGAACGAGCCGAGTCCAGCAATTCCCATATTGTTGTGTGGAAAACTGGGGTCATCTGGCTCACAGTCACTGCTGCTTGTCCAGGGTTACATGAGTCAGAAAGCAAGCCAGCATAATATCACAGAATATATTGGCATGCTTAATTCAAAAGAAAAAAATAATAACCACATATATAGAGATTCCTGCTGATCAGTAACTTTCACCGAAATTGGGACAGTTGCATTTTAATTGACTTTTTCCCTTACAGCATTGCATTGGGAAATCAGCTCTGATATACTTGTAGCAAGGTGGAAAACAGTTGAACTCTTGTCAGATTTCTGTAGAGATCAGATGGTATTTATTTGCTGTGGTGCTCTCTTGGGCTAGATTCAAACTCAGGTTCTGCAGATTACAAGGAAAATCTTTGGAGCCTCAGATGGATTTTATGCTGACTAAATTTAGAAATATTAGCAATTAAACCTGAAGCTGGGTTCCTTTTTCTCGGCATTCCTATGAAATGTTGCATTAAGTAGAGAACAGGGTGAAAATAAGAGCTGGTGGACTAAGGAGGAGGATAAAAGATTCATGAATATTTCTGCTAATAAAAAGTGCTGAGCTTGGCCTATTTGATTCATGGGGTCATATTATGCATTATTTTTGAGTATTCAGATGACCTACAGGAATTTGTAAAGCTTTCATAAAAGTAGAGAATTTCTTGATATTTTAGCCCCGAGTATGCTTTTAAAGAGCACCAATCTCATACAGACACAACTTAATTCCAATTCTTGAGAAAATATTGTTGCTTCCAGTATTAAAATCATAGGCTATATTAACAGAGCATATATAATTTTTTTTTGCTCTTTTCTAGGAGAAAGCATAAGCACTTAATTTGTTTTGAAGATGTTCACTGTTTGTTATCATAATTAATTAAAAAATTGGTTGTAGGCATCTAAGGAGGAGGCAGAAGTGATCCATAGGAACTGGATAAGCAATCACATCACTGACTCGATCAATAGCCACAGCCAAAATTGGTTTGGAATGCCCCATCACCTGCATATCATTTCTGCCAAGTTTCCATGAATATTTCTGAATAACAAAAATGTTAGCAGAAGATCACAAGCTGTTTTCAAGCTGATTTTCAGTGAAAATAAAAAAGGAAAGAGTAGTCACAAATATTACTGTGAAAAAGGAAGGCAAGGAGGAGGAAATCCCAGCCTGGTTGCCTGTCATATAACTTTGTGAAATACTTTTGCTGGTTTTAGGTCCTCCAGCCAAATGCAGGCTCTGAACAAAACCCAGCCCTGTTGAGCAAACTGCTTCCTAGCTGCAAGCATGGCGACCATTCCTGCAAACAAAGAGAGAGGAAAATATGTAAATTTAAACAAATTCACAATTCTTTTTCCTCAGAAAAAAAGCTTTCATGTTATTTGAAATAGCCAGACTGCTAGAGTAATGTTCTTACATATAAATGGAAATCCTTTTTGATATTTACACTACTGATTTCTGCACTTTCTTTAATCTCTGCTTTCAAATTAATAGACAATAACATCAGATTCCTTCCTTGGCTCACTCAGCACTTGTGCATATTTACCCAAGTGTCTAGAGTGGAGATTGTACACATATCTCTAATCCACCTGCCTATGTTAGTTAAAAGCCCAGATAAAATCAGCAGCACTTAAATCTTAACCTTTTAAGTCTGAAATGTTTTTAAAGTCTGGGCTCATGGCAACTCCACTGAAGAGGGGGGGAGAGGTGGAAGTTGAATGTAAAACATTTCACAGCTAAAACTATTGTTTCTTTCCAGTGAAAACTAAGCTCAGGAGTCCCACAAGAGTGTTACTCTGAGAACATTAGTAATGCTGACCAGCTCATAAAGTTTGCAGCCGTGTTGAGTGCTCCAAGCCTCCTACAGTCAACTTCATTTTCTGTCTCGTCAATACACAGCTCCCGAAAACCTCAGCAAGCAAAAGAGAAACTCAAGGAGTGTGAGCTGTGATATCTGGCACTCTCCTTCCCCATCTTTGCCTTTTGTTTCAGTGTTTGGCTCTGGACCCTTCAGAGGCCACTGAGTGATTTAACACCTGGATGGCCCCGGGACAGCAAAGATACTCTAACAGTGTGTTGTGCTCCCTTCTTCCTTAAATAGTTTCAAGTCTCTTGTTGGCTTCCCTCAGGAGCTGGGCATGAGTGAACAGATGCACCTATTCCTTAGGGAATGAATAGTTTGTTTATGTAGAAGAGATGAATGGGGCAGTAAGGGCGTCTAGGTCAGTTATTTAGCATGAAAAAAGCCATCAGGATCACCCTGCGGTATTGCCCAAGGAAGTTTGGAGCAGCTGAGTACAAAGGTGTACACACATCCTCCTCCTCCAGCGCCCCTCAGGGAGCACTTTAATTAGGAAGGAGGGCAAATTACTTGGGATGCTGTGTGTGGAGGTATGGAGACAGGCTGTCCCAGCCCTGTCTCCCGAGGGGACAGAGCAGGGGATGGCACTGCAAGCTGAGGGTGTTCGCTGGGCATCCCTTCAATCCGTTCCACTTCTCCCTGTGTCACACATCTCTTACATCTGGGCCCAAGCATTAAGAACTTTTTTTTGTTTACCCCCAAGCTAACACTGGGGGAAAGGGCTAGCTGGGAACATGGATGGGGAAAGTATGTGTGCATCTTTCTTTTTGCCCATCTCTTTTTTTCCCAATCTACCCTCAACAAGGGTGCCTATAGAATATAGCATAATGCTGCATTGTTGGGTTAGGGATTTAATTTCACTCCATCACAAGCTACCATTGGAGCCCCTGTCATTGCAATTTGTCACACTTTTTTGTGTGCTATATCTCACTGAAGTCACATCTCCTCCTCAGCTCGTTGCATAATCTCCTAGTCTGGAACAAAGCTCTCCAACATAATGAAAGAGGTGAAATCAGGAAAGAGAAAGTCAATGGTTACCGTTATCACTATAGAACTCGCTCTCACTGTCTCTGCAGGTTCAGTCACACCACGCAAAGCAGAGTAAGAAGAACATGCTGTGTGTGTGTCTTTTTTTTTAAAGCTTGTTTATTGAACCTACAGGCAGCACCATTGGCTGCTGAGAGATGTAATCCTATTCCCTCCTGCAGACCACCAGCCATAAAGAGGCTGCGGGATGTCCCACTGGCCCACCAGGGAGTTGAGAGCCTCCAAAATAGATATCACAGGGAAAGAAGTGAAGAAATCAGTTTGCTTTAAAGGAAGGGATTGACTCACGTCTCAGGCTAAACCCACAATAACGTTGTACTTTAGGGAAAAGACCCTAAACAGCCAGAAAGAAGACAGAATGGTGTGCTTGAAAGGAAAAATGAACATCTGCCAAGATAAGCAGGATTTTGTTTTCTATAGGAGGGTGGTCAAGGACTCTGTTATGTGTCAAAGGCTGAATTTCAAAATGTAAGCTGACTGCTTTAAGCTTGTGGGAAATGACACAGTGGTTCGTAAGGCTGGCCATGTGCTCAGGGCTGCACACCTTGCTGCCCTGCTTCAACAAGGACCTCAGTGTCCTCCCTGCATTGCTCCTGGGGATCTATAATGATGTCCTCATGTTCTCACTCAATTAAAATATTAGAAACTTGAATGAATTTAAGATTCACTTACTGTGACCTCACCATAAAAGAGGTTGATCGTGAAAAGGCAACTTGTGTACTTGGGGAAAGGGGCTTCATGAAGCCCTGTGTGCTGTTCCTGGTCCTGTCCTGTGGAAGGGAAGGGAAGGGAGCAGCCTGAGATAGATAACTAGTTCACAGAACAATATTCTTTCTGTTCTTCCTCCCTGGTGTTGCCACTCTGCCTGCTCAGAACTTGTGTAAAACTGGTCACTCTGGACTCCCAGATTTGAAATATCTGAGAAAACACTTTACCAGACTTGAGTTCACAGGCAAACCCCAATGATTTGCAGCTGTAGCTTTCAAGACCTGGCAACAGCATTATTTTGAAAATGTGTTTTGAGGGCTCCTTAAGAAGTGTAAATAATGTCCAATATGAGGAATTTAAATTTTTTCAAGAGGGTTGAAAGAAAAGAAAAATCTGAAATGTGAAATATTTATGGCCTTGGTTGAGCTCTTATATTCTGTTTTCTGCTAAAGGTTATTTTTTTAGATGGAAAAATTGCATTTTGGCTGAAACTTCGGCCCTGGTTTTTGATCAGTACCGAACACTGTCCTTTCACGTTAAATAAAGAGAAAGTATAAAGTATTCACAAGACATGTATCAATTTGACACCAGTGTAGCATTTCTTAAGTGGCTCATTCAGGAGTGAAGCCCATGACTAACAGGCAAATGGCAGCGAGATACAAGGAGAGATGGTTTTACAAAGGAGAGCAATAAGAAAGGAAAATGTTACACTGTTTGCACCGTGTGTTTTATAAGGAAGATCAGGGTAACAATGAGTCACTATGGAAAGGATTTATTGGGCTATGGAGCTAAAAGTCTGTAAAGATTAAAATTCTGATGGGGTTTGGATGGGGAATTGTTTCTGAGGTTAGTTTTATCCCACACACTGTCCAAGTTATTAATCCCCTTGTGTTCCCTAAGCTGGGTAACTGGTGTCGATATGCTCCCCGGGCCAATTTCAGGCACGCCGGCCCACAGGCTGGTGTAATATTTCTCCAGGCGAATCTCTGGGTGGTCTTGTCTTGTCTTGTGAAGAGTGAGAAGCAGATAGCAGGAGACTTTCAAGATTGCTGTTGCAGGCATCAGTCTTTGAGTGGAAAATAATCCACCTGGAAGGACACTGCCTTTGCAAGGAGGGGTGGCCAGCCCTCTGATTGGGAGATAAGTTACACGCTGAAATGTTTGCAGGGAAGGTGCAATTTGTCAGGGAGAGGCGAGGCTGGCGATCCAGGCTCTCTGGTGTCTGTTAGCATCTGCCACTCGCATCCACTTGCGGCTTTCTGGGAACTGCTGAGCCCTGGCAAGCAGCACACTTCACTGCCTCGAAAGCAGGTGACTGGCGTCAGCCTGCAGCTAACCCCTGTGACAAACCCCAGGGATGTGATGACTAGCTGCAGAAGGTGTCTAGTGTCCAGCTTTCCTCAGGGATGGCCACAGGATCTCTTGCAGCATAAAACACAAAGGAAGCCAAACTGGGACAATCTCAAGCAAAAATAAGTAGGCAGGGGAAGAATGATGTGATAGTCCCATCTCCAGGACTGCTATCAACCACTTTTTCCTCCTGTTGTGGATGCTGAGATGCTCTTGGAGCACTGAAAGAGAAGCAAATTATTTAGTGTGAACAATGTGTTCCTACAGGCAGCAGAGAGGAGCACTGGCTCAGTGTTTTGCATGGGGCTGTGAAGAAGCCAGTGGAGCCCCATCGTGCTAATCCCATGGTGTCTCTGAACTCCCAAGGAGACTGATCTTAGGTCTGGCCCCTAAAGACAGATGCTTCAAGTCAGATTCACCATGGCTGGAAGTTTTTCCAAGGATGTTACCCCCTGGTGCTTTGTAAACCAGGAGACAATATCATGTTTCATAGAGAAGAGCATGATGTTATCACTAGGCATTAGTTTTAACGAAGAGGAATTTGGTGAATTTGTTGCTCCCCTGCATAGTTCTTACGTTTTTGCTTTTGTTATAGCAGTTTACATAGGGTAAGGAGATAGGACGGAACTGAAATCCCCTTTTTATTTTTGTTGTTCAAAAACTTCTTTACAAGGGAAGGGCTCAAGATGTTCATAGCTCAAGCTCGATTTGGATAAAGCAGCCCTCTGTCTGAAGTTATCCAAATTACCTCTGCTTCTGTTAGGACAATGAGTCAGGAGATTTATAACACTTCTATTTCTCATCCCAGCTGGAACTACCACTGGAAGATTTTTGCATGTGGGTCTGGCATAGTCAGCTCTGATCCCATCTGGAGTGAGTGAGTAAAATGCACCTGAGTGGGAAACACTTACAGTGAACTTTTCAGAACACTGAACCACAGCACCAGAGACTGAGACCTAAGGGTTCTCAAGAACAATCTTGTATTTGCTCCAAAAAAGGCAGTCCTGGACTACCAGGATACAGGCACAGAGGAGACATGTTGACAACACTAGAATTCAAAGGCCAGAGAAAACTTCATTAAGTTTTGCATAAGAATGAGCATGTGGCTGAATACCTTTATTACCTATCCTTAGGCAAGTGTAGCTCGAACAAAAAATGCATGGATCTTCCACAGAAAAGTTGCTTTTCTTAAATCTTGTTATGCATGTGCATTAACCTCAATTTACAGATCTAAATTAGGCAGTCTGACAAATATAGTGTCCGACAAATATAGTCTGACAAATAAACTACAGCCCTGCAAAGACTACTTGTAACTTGGAATATCATATGTTATTCCACCAAGACCATCTCCAATAATCCCAACCGCTGTTGAAATTCCTCCCTGGCAAGGATTCTCCAGTATCTTCTTAGAGATGAACACTATCTTTTTATACTGCCTGGGTAGTATTAATTAACAAGAAGTAATGGAAAAAGAACTGGGCCTTTACTACACAACAATCTCTAACAATTTGAAAAATTATGTCAAAGAGAAAGTTTTACGCTTGATTTATCAGCATCTTGTAAAGCTATGATGCATAGCTTTAAAAACCAGTTGCTGCCTCTGTGTAACAGCATCATTCTGCTTTCTTCTGGATGGGCAAATGAAAACGGTTTGAGCTGAGCTTTGTGTAAGGGATACACTTCAGAAAACCAGAAGAAAAAAGGGTGGCAGAAAACTTCATCGCTGATCAGCAGATCATCACAATGCCATAATCTGTTCCTGTTTCTAGATGGTTTATGTAAAATGATGAGGAGTTGTTTGATGTTTTGCTCAGGATCTCAGTCGGGACCTAATGGCATTAAATTCCTATCAGGATTTTAGGACACGTATTCCTCCTCTGCAAAAACCAGCTGATATGACCTAGGCAAATCACTTCTGATCAGGTTTTCAGTAGTTCTTCAGCAAGTTCTTATAAGTGCTTAAGCAGGTTAAGTGCCCAAATCCTATTAATTTAGTTTTGAGAAGCCAGCCTTTAGTCTCTCTAGCACATATTTTCATAGGTATTTATGATCCCAACTACCTCTGAGGATTTGCCCCTCTGTGCCTTCAGGAAAAGATGGATAATAGCACACTCCTACCTAGCAGGGGTGTTGGGAGGACGTGTGCTTTAAAGATGACATAGAAATAATTTAGGTTGGTTGATCTCACAGCTGTATTTACATGGCTGAATTCTTTCCCCATGAACTAGTTTGAAATAAATGGAAATGCAGTGGTCATAAAACTGGTGTCACCAGAGAATGAATCTTATGATGTGATATGCTGATCAGAGGGGAAATGGGTGCAGAACCTGAGGGACCTCTTATTCAGAGAGAGCTTTTTTCTATTTGACAAGTGTTAAGGTACATGAGGATGGAACCCCTTCTTCTTTCTCTTTTGCCATGACTGTGGAGACAAATGAAGGCTGGATTTTGTAGAACACTTCTAAAGCCACATATAAACCAGTTAAAATACCAAAATTAACCTGGCATTCCTCTTACCTACCCCTCTATTTTTGAGGCAAAATGAGCACAAACACCTTGATTGTGAAAGGTGGGAATTTGCACTCCAGGAAATAGCTGAACATTAATGACATTCAGCCTCTATGGAAGCATATATTTTATAGGAAACCACATTGGTTATGCTTGAGAAATCTTTCTAGGACAGCCATTGCCCTGAGACTTATTCATCTGCATAAAGTCTGCTACATTAGAAACTGAACAGAATGGCCCGTCTCTCCCACGGTCTTAAGTTAACACTTTTCCTTTTGTCTGGGGCACCCTTTTCTAAACTTGAAATCCAATTGGCCAACAATTAAAGCCAATTAGCACGTGAGGAAAATAAACCGCAGAGCCCACTTCTATGTGTTTCCCGGGCTGTTAGAAAACCCAGTTAGCTCAAGGCATTAGCATAGTTCAGGATCGGGTGAGGCACACAGCACAGAGTAGTTGGCTTAAAGTATTAGACGCCTGCGATAGCGCCCTGGCTGAGCGGCACTGTTATTCTGGGCTCACAGCTGCCAAACATTCTTGACAGGAGATGAGGCAGATGTCCAAGGACAATCAAAGAGAGAAGAAAGTTTAAGCCAACGTTTGCCTATCTCATATTCTCTACTTGATCCTCTCCTCAAAGACAAGGCACAGCTGTTGCACTTCAAGGTCTATCTGGCTGAACCCAGCAACTCCTCCCTTTCTCCCTCCTGGCCTGCCTGAGCTTTCTGTGCGCTGGACTTTGGCAACCTACCAGACCTTATTAACTCCTAACAGGACAATTCATGACATTAAATGGGTTTTATTTAATCTTTTTGTATGTCTGTGAGTATCCGAGAACAATTCTGCTGCATACTAATTGCATGAAAATGCGGCGGATTATAGTTATGTGCACATTGCCCACCAGTCTACATGGGATCACCCAGGGCCACAAGAACAAGCACTGTAACATTAACAAGGTGATTTGTTATAGCTGCGATGGCAAAGGTGATACAAAAACAGCAGACAAAGGTGTTTCGCAGACAAAGGCATCAAGAGGCTCGGTCATTTTGCTCTCACTGATGAATAAAAATACAAGAACCATTGTGATAATGAACACAGTGAATGATGGCAGGTGTATTAGTAAAAACAGAAGTGTCATATCTATTGCTTCCAGCCCATCACAACAATTTATCCCACTCAGAGCCTGCTCTCTGCAGCCCTGTTTTCTGCCTGATATTTTGATTTGGGCAGGGAGAGAGTTGCTGGCCAGGTTTTGTGGCGATCAGGTCAATTCCTGCATTTGTTTTTTTTTTTTTCCTTGAGTTCCACAACAGTTACTTCCTCATGTGGTATGGGACACACATCTGTCATATGGCCCTATCGCATGGGGACAGCTCCAGTTCAATTCCCTAGTATCCATGGGACAAAGGAAGTGTGAACAGCATTAAAATGCCCCCTTAAGGGAATATATGGCATTTTAGGACCCCAAAACTGGATCTCATTGGCCTACAGGAATAGACTAGGACGTGGAAAACTAAGGCTCTGCCACTAGTTTACTCCGTACCCTTTAGCAAATCATTTATTTCATGGTTTATTCTGATCCAATACATGGGAATAATAACATCTAGACCCATTTCAAAAGCCCTGTGAGATTGTTAGAGGAAAGGAATTGGCTAACTTCAGAGTACTACTATTCTTAACTGAACACAGAGCTGTGGAAAAGATGTAGCTGGCCAGTTCAATTCAAGTAGCCAGCTGAAGTTCCTGGTCCAAAAATATGGAGAGTTTGGTTTAGATTTTCCAAATGTTAAACAATGCAAGTTTCTCAAAGAGTAAAACTTCATGTTTTCAGTTTTTTAAAATGTTTTACATGTGGAAATTTTTTTTGTAGAGGCAGAGTTGCAGCCATGAGCAAATAGAGGCAAAGATTTTGCTCCCCAAAACAAAACTGGAATGAGTTTGAAGGAGCAATCCTATAATACATTTGTATGTCCACAGTGAAGTTGTTCTTCCTCTTCCTCAAATTTAGTAAAGAATCACAATTCTGGGCATCCAGCAGATGTAGAAAATAGGTTATTTACCTATTATTCTTTTTACCCAGTACTACTACTGCCTTCTGCCCTTCACCCACTGGTTTGTTGATTTGCCCTGCACCTCTTGCTCTCATCATTGTGAGCTGTGCATGCAGGAGCCACAGCAGGCTCTGAGGCCATGACAGGCTTGAAGCTTAGCAGTGCTGTCTGATAGGAGAAATCTGTCCTTTCCATGAGATGGGCACATGGCTGAGGTGGTTGAAAATGACTCTGTTCAACCAGCAACCTCCCACAGACTGAGCCCCAGCAACCCGTGCATGTTCTCGAAGCACCACAACTTGGGAGTTGACACGTGCGTTTAGACCATGACAGTGGACATGCCTCATCTGGCAGGCAGCAACTGGTTCAATTGTGGCAAAGGGATCACTTTCAGTTCTGTGACTATATCCATAACTTTATCTGGGATTTCAAAGGAGCCTTGGGCAATCAGCATCTCCCACTGCTTTACTGTGAGCTTTGCATGTCTCCGTCCCTTGGGGTCTCAGTTATAATTCCTAGTATAAAATAATGTCAAAAACTATTTTGAATGTCTCCTAAATGTAATAAAAATCTATCCCTGAAGAGTCATCAGTGACTGGTCTCTGTGTGACAAATTTAATTTTCAGAGTAGGGAGGAGAGGAATGAAAACAACCCCTTAAACAATGACATTGGGATCTGAATGTGCTGTGCCTCCCAAACCATCCAAAATCAAACACAAAAGGATGCAAAGCATTCCCAAATGCCTTCCCTTCACTTCTCACAGCAACTCCAATGGACTAAAGCCTTTGACTGAGAACAAACTTATGACCACAGGAGTGATTTGGCTGCTCTTTCCCACTCCAGCAGCCCTTCTCCATCTCTCTCCAACGTCTGTTTGCAGCAGCTCAGATTTTTTTTTGGCTATTTCAAGTACATCAGGAGCTTAAGGGAAGATTGTGAGTAGGCCTGTATGAAGAAGGATCTTGTTTGGCAGGGTTTTAGGGGCCAGGCTGTGGTTTGCTGTGTGCTGCTGTGCTGTGGAAGAGAGCATGTCAGACATTGGTGTGACCTTCCTCAGAGGCAGCTGGGGTTGTCGCATGCTCAGGATCCCAGGAAAAAAAAGAAAAAAGCATCAGGAAACCTGATGAATTAAGAGCAGCAAGAGCAGCACTGCAATAAAACTGATGCATGTGCTACCAGCAGGCTGGGAGAATTAGGGTGCAACATTTTTGCCCGACTTTCAGCTGGCTAAGGGAGGGCCAGTTTCACAGCTACTGCCACTCTTTGCTCAAGGCTAAGAGGAATTTGGCAGCTGAAGCCTCATCCTCTCACATTCATTAAAAACCCCATTTATTCTGTGTGATTTAGTGCTATGAGACACATTAGGAAGCAGAAGCTAACTAGTACTTGAAAAGTTGCTTAGGTCTATGCTGCTAAAGATATTTAGGCACCTAAGCTGCTTCAGAAAGATTTTTCAAAAATGCCAAGATGATTCATTTCTATTAATTTCAATAAGAGGCAGTTAAATGGTGCATTTATTTGTCACTGCCTAACTGCTTAAAAATTGGATGGTGCTGACTCTGAAGATTTAGGAGCCCTGGCTCTTCACCAGAGCCAAAATCCCATGAAGCACCCATCATTTTCCCTGTCCAAAACTCCCTATATTTTGGGGACTGTTTGCTGTGCCTGTCCAGGTCTACAGTCTTTTACTGCTATTTCCACTTTAAAGGTGGCTGCATTTTAGTGCCTGGGGAAGGATTTGCTGTATACACATGGCCAGACCATGCTTAAGGCTTTTAAAATATTAAAGAAATGGAGAAGTTGAAGTTGCCCTGCGGCTTCTTGTCCAGCATCCCTCAGCCCAGGTGTGAGTCCCCATGAGTCCCCACAGTAAGGGTGGCCTGATGAAGTGCTGATTTTGATGACATATGTTTGAAGAAGTAAAAATTAAATGCCGACACTTTTACACTCAGACGGAGTGCTTGGGTTTGCCTGACATATTTTCCTGTGGTTTTTTTGGGCTGTGCTTTCAAGGCATGAGCGAGTGCCTAGAATGCAGAGATGGCTCTGGAAAGGGCAGAGCTCCCCACACACTGGAACGGATCAGGAGAAATCTCAGCTGCTGGCTTGGCTGGGAAACACCAGTTGAGGGTTGCAGTTCTGTCTCTAGATAGTGTCCCAGGGCTGGCAGCCAGCAGCCTGGGGTGGGGAGCTGCTAAGTTGTGTCACTCTTGTCTTGTGAGGGCACGACATGAAATTGATGCTTTCTGCGCCCGAAAGGAGGAAAACACAGTGGCAGTCACTTTGGGAGGCACACATCCCAGTCCACTGACAGAGAGGCTGTCTCAGGTGTCTCTCTTCTCTGCAGAGACAGCAGGGAAGGCAGCCAGGGTGGCTCAGATCTGCATTCGGTTGCACAGAGTCGGTCAAGCAGAGCAAAACACAAGGAAAATCTTTCTCCAGGTCCCCAGCTGAGTTTGCCCTGACACTACCCCACCTTGTTTGAGGAAGGCAAGAGTCTGGTTACTACGAGCACTTTTTGTTCATTAAACCTGAGCTGCAAGAACTAATTTGCCTTTTGGGCAAGGTTGCTGAATACAAAGCTGTGCCTTGTCCCACTCACACGATGTGTCTGTGCAGCGCTTGCCCAGCGCATCAGGCACCGCAGCACTTCCAGCACCTCAGAGGGGGCAAAGGCCCTGCTGTGACTGGTGTGCAAAGCAAGATCCTGATCTTCCTGACCTGCTGAGAGAGCTTTTGTTTGGAACACAGCAGCGCTTCACATTTGCTCCCTCATTTGCCTGAATTTTGCTGGTGCCAAGGCAGGTACCAATGAAGCACAGAGTGTTCTATCACGATAGTCCTGCTGCTGCTTACAACGTGGAAGCCTTGGGATGACCCTTCCCAAGGAAGCAAAGCAGCCCACATTTCTGCCTCCATAAGGGCTTGCACCTACCAAGGGGGTCAGACCCTGGCAGTTAAAGTGACTTTTACTGGGAAGGCTGCTCTCAGGCAGACCCAGCCTTTCAAACCCAGTTGGCAACAACTTTGAGGCTGAAGTCTCTTGCTGCCCCACAGAGAAAGAGCAAAGAGAAGTTTACAAAAGGCCCATATGTGTCTGAGTCATTTTGAGCAGCTCAGGTACCGACACACCTCTTCCTTATCCAGCAACCTCCTCAGGGAAAGAAGGAGAGACATATGTTTGGCCTCTGCAGCAAGCTCTTATCTTGGCAGGAGAAAGCTATTGATGTTCATGTTTCACATTTCTGGCACCCAAACAGGTTCTGATGTTCAAAATGAGGCAGCGGTGGAACCTGTTTTAAATATGTAACAGTCTCGGGAAGGAGCAGTCTAATCACTTCATTATCCAACACAGCAGAAAATAGTTTCAAACCCAAACTTGGGAGAGGGGGGCATAGAGAAACCTTCCCCAACAAGACATTGCCAGCATTAACCCTGGTATTTATTGCTCATTTTAACTATGGTGCACAGCAAGCATTTTCTCAGCCTCACATTGCAAGAATATATAATTCATATGCTTAATATTTAGTCTGGGCTCTCCTTGCATATGTTACAGAGCTGGAGACTGTTTGTGTGTTTGCTATATATCAGTTGACACCTCTGTAAAATCTTTATATTGAATGCCTTTGGCAACTATATGCCAAATAATAGCATTACCATTTGTAATTTTCTTAGCTGCAGCTTTCCTGTAAGCTTTGCTCTATGCATTACAAGTAGGAAGGATTTAAAGAGCTTTATTGGTTCTCAAGTCTTCCTAATGACCTTTCCACGCTTTTGTAAGTCAAAATAACTTTTTTTTTTTCTTGTCTCCTTGTGCATTTTCAAGTAAAACTGCAAGAGCTCTTAAGTAAATAAGTAAGAAAGGCAGGTAACCTGTGTCTCTGCCCCAGCTTTAACTCTCTGTTCCTCCTCTCTTAGTTCACAAACAGAATCCCCTGGTGTCACTCACAGATTCTGTTGACTCTCATCTTGCAGATGATTTTCTTCCCTCTCTGTCATCTTCAGATCTGCTCATTATATTAGCTATGCTGGAAAAAGAAATAGAAAAGACCCCATGAAAGATCGGGGCCCAGCGGTGCTAAGCACTGTACAAATAACACAAAGGCTGTCCTTGCCTCGGGACTCGCTGTGCAGGATTTAGACAATATGCCACAGGGGAATAAATCAATAAATGGAAAGGAGAGGAGATATGTTTATACCTGTTAATGATTATGGGGAGTTTCAAGAGCCATATTATTTTCTTCTTTTATAAATTCTGCTTGTTTTCACTGAAAATATCTCAGTGCTTCCCTGAATTGTTGGCTTTTGTTGTGTCTTCTCCATTACGGGCTGTGAACTTTTCAGACCTGGGACTGTGTGCTGTTCTTGTTTAGTTAGCACCAGGTACATTTACAGGGTTGTATATTTGCTTAATAAAAATAAATAACCAGCAGAAGTTCCAAGCTCAGAATTACTCCAGACACAGCATTTTCCTTACTGCTTTGTCTTGTGGAAAACAAAGTACATTTTATCCTACGTTTATCATGTAGCTTATGTGGTACTTTTCATTTTGATGTATGGCACACTTTCTAATGTGTCTCCCCTCATGTCTCTTTATTACTAAAGTGTTTTGGTGGAAAAGTATATTACAAACAAATAAATAACTTTCAACTACTGTCACTAGTCTAGCGAGAGAGCCACAGGCACAGGCTAGTTGGGTCCATTCATTACAAAGCCTTATTCATTACTTTATGGATATCTTTCTGTTTTTATTTTAATGAATGCCTCTCACAGCTTTGTCCTAGCAAATATTCCTTTCCACCTCTTATTTGCATCTATCCTTCCAAAGGGATATTCAACCTGGTTCAAGGCACCTCAGAAACAAAAGCAAAATCCAAATTAGCTTCCCCACAAATGAAATGTTTGGTCTTGTTGAGGGGAGGGGAAAGGAGAAGGAGAACAGAGGAGAGAAATAGGAACTGGCTGCTGGCTTGAATCTCTTGCTGTTTTTTCAGGGAGGGATGGGAACAGTGATCACTGCTGATGCAATGATCCCCTTTTTTTCCCCATTATATTTTCCACTCTGAACAGTAACTGCTGCCCATGACACATCAGCAGGGAAAGTGGCTTTCTATGGCTCTGAGGGCACACCACCCATCAGCCATGGTGCAGGGTGGCACCTTTGTCCAGGCTCAGCCTGTACTGAGCTACTGCTACAGAAACCCAGATTCAGTCTTGGGTTTGAAACAGGCTGAGAAACAAGAGTCTGGAAATCAAGGAATTGTGGATCATGGTTTGTTGGGATGGGGAGCTGGATAGACAACCGTGACTGGTGTTATTTACAGTCTGGTTGGGGCATGACAGTGAGCTGGCCATTGCTAGCCAGGGCCTAAACCTAATGAAAAACGAGTTTAAATGCATGAAACGCTCTTTGTCCAGTTAGGAATGAAAGACAAAATC